>NC_133325.1:679280506-679584624 GCF_042186555.1 Aquarana catesbeiana | reverse complement strand
GGAGCCCACACACGATCGGAATTTCCGACAACAAGGTCCTATCACACATTTTCCGTCGGAAAATGCGACTGTGTGTACAGGGCATAACTGTTGTGAATAAATTAACCTCACACCAAATAAGTGCAACCTCAACAAACTATAAAAGCTGCTCCCCAAATCTAGTGGAATACTAGGCAATGTGAAATGTGTGAATAGGGGGTGCTAAGTGAACACTACTTGTGTATAATTGGCAGTCAAAATAGCAATTCATACACTAATTACTACTTATAAAAAACACAAGTTACATAAATGATAGGAGTGATAAACAGTGATTAAATTAACTGAGTAAACCAATAAATGAATTAAATGTGCCCAAACACAAGAAAGTTCATATGCTGAACAACTAGTTGGTTCAAAAAATAATCCAGAGATGTGCTGACAGTCCTTCGCCACTTGACAGACAATCCAGATTACCCAATGTCCTCTAAGATAAAGCCTGCTCACCAGATTTCCATGACCTCTTTAACTAAAAATAAGGTCTGGGATCGCTAGGTCAATATGTTGGAAACAGGTAGACTGCAAACAGGTCCGTTATCTCCTATGTTTGGCTTTCCTCTCTCCATCACGGTTAACCATGGGGCATAGGGGAATACCAGCCTGCATGCCTAGTGTTCCAGGTTGGTTTATTTTTAATAGGGGACGTGATTTGTTCTTTTTGTAAAAGTTGTGGATGACTGGGGTGGAGGGCATGTAGGTATGGTAAACGGAGCTAGAGGGAGGCAGATCGGGAGGGGGGTGGTAGTATAGGCAGTGTTGAGAGGGGATCATGCAGTGCAAGAGTGAATGTATGTGTGTATGTGTGTGTGTATATAGAGGTTCAGTAGTGAACAAGGGATATAAGCAGTGTCTTAACGATAGGGGGATGTGCAGTGGTGAGGGGGGTGACATAAGCAGATGTGATGGTAAGAGTGGGGGTGGCATGCTGACCTGTGGTGCACTCCTGGACAGTCCAGGGTAGTGTGAATGGAGAGAGGTGCAGGCTTTGAGGGGGATGGTGCAGGTGTGCCTCTGGCAGCAGTTCCCTGCATGAACCCGTGGTAACCATCCCTGAGTGGATAATAGCAGCAGTGGAAACCAGAGGTGGCTGTGGTCGAAGGTGGAGCTGTCAGTGGGTTGCTGTCCTTAGGCTCATAAAGGTGAGCAGGGGAGAGGGTTGTCAGTTGGATTGAAGGTTTGAGAAGGTTGTCAGTGGCTGTGGGTGTAGACAATGCATGCTTGCTTTACAAACGAGTGACCAAATAATTTGTGTTGAGATAACTTGCAATAAATCAAGAAGAAAAAACAAAACCACAAACAAAAAAAAAATAAAAACAGCCCAGGTGCTGTGATAGACATGCAGATTCTTTCTTTTCTAATTTTTTCTAGACTTATGAACAGTGCTCAAGCTATTAGGTATTGTGTTAAACCACTTAAAGTGCTATGTACATAATCAGAAAACATCTGTGCAAATTTGAAAGTACACTTATATATAACCTTCACCAAAACACGTGCAAAAAACGTCAATATTGTACTGTGCCCTTGAAGATCGTTAATAAAGTGTCTACAATGTCCACATTCAAAGTGTCTTCACTTCTTGTGATCATAAAACCATATCCAGTCTTTGAGACACTGCAAATATGCTCCTCCACTCCTCTTAAAGTGTTTACTCACCAGAATGTTTTGACCTCTTATACTTAACCACTTCAATACTGAGCACTTTTACCCCCTTTCTGCCCAGGCCAAATTTTAGCTTTCAGGGCTTTGTATGACAATTAGTCATGGAACACTGTACCCAAAGTTTTTATCATTTTTTGAGCCAGATACAGCTTTCCTTCGGTGGTATTTAATCACCACTGGGTTTTTTTTTGTTTTGTTTTGCAATATAAGCGAAAAAAAGACTGAATGTGTTAAAAAAAGAAACACGTTTTTCTTAGTTTCTATTATAAAATTTTGCAAATAAGTAATTTTTCTTCATAAATTTCGACCAAAAATTATACTGCTACATTTCTTTGGTATAAATAACCCAAAACAGTGTATATTATTTAGTCTGTGTGAAAGTTATAGAGTGTACAATCTATGGTACATATCATTGAAAATTGATCAATCCTGATGTACTGACTGCCTATCTGCATTTCTCATAATGAGTCTTTTGAACATGTAATTTTTCCATACATTTTTGGAAAATGTGGACAGAAAATGAAAAAGTATTTTTTTTACACAAAGTTGTCAATTTCTAAGATATTTTTAACACACTACATAGACATACCAAGAATTACAGCCCAAAAGACATTCTACTACTACTCCTGAGTATGGTGCTACCATATGTTTGAGCCTTTTTCACCACCTAGCCACATTGAGAGGCCCAACATTCAAGGAGGACCTTCAGGTGTTCTAGGGACATAAATTGCACATCTAATTTCCTGACTACCTAGCACATATTTGAAGGCCCTGGAGCACCAAGACAGTGGAAACACCCACAAAATTGCCACATTTTGGAAAGCAAACACCCCAATGTATATCCTATGATGCATAATGGGTCTTTTGAACTTGTCATTTTTTTCTACAAGTTTTTGGAAAATGTGGAAAGAAAATGAAAACATTTTTTTTTCTTTTTACACACGGCTTGGACATACCAAGAATTGCACCCCAAAATACATTCTGCTACTTCTCCTGGCGCGACACCGGAGCTGGTGCGCATGCCCGGTGGTCGTAACGACCATTGGGCACCTGCGATCGCTCCACACAGAGAGGAAACGGAAATCTGTCAATATAAACAGACAGATCTCTGTGCTGTCAGGGGTGAGGAGAGCGATCTGTTGTTCATACTAAATATGAACATTGATCGGTCTCCTCACCCGGGCTGTCCCATCCCCCAACAGTTAGAATCACACCCTAGGTAACACAGTTAACCCCTTGATCGCCCCCTACTGTTACCCCCTTCCCTACCAGTGACATTTACACAGTAATCAGTGCATTTTTATAGCACTGATCGCTGTATGAATGCCAATGGTCCCAAAAATGTGTCAAAAGTGTCCGATCTGTCTGCCATTTTGTTGCAGTCCCGATAAAAATCGCCGATCATTGCCATTGCTAGTAAAAAAAAATAATAGTTAAAATACCATAAATCTTTCCCCTATTTTGTAGACGCTATAACTTTTTTTTTTTTTTAAATTGGGGATTTTTATTATAGAAAAATATTGTGTTTTTTTCAAAATTGTCAGTCTTTTTTTTGTTTATAGTGCAAAAATTAAAAACAGCAGAGGTGGTCAAATACCACCAGAAGAAAGCTATATTTGTGGGGAAAAAAGGACGTCAATTTTTTTTTGGGTACATCATCGCACGGCCACATAATTGTCAGTTAAAGTGACGCAGTGCCGTATCGCAAAAAATGGCCTGGTCATTGAGCAGCCAAATCTTCCTGGGCTGAAGTGGTTAAATTCATCATTAATAATATAATTAGGTTTACTACAAAGGACAATTACAATAGAAACTTAATACTGTTAGAGCTGTAGCTGTTGTAAATTATCTGGTAGTTTTCATTACATGCTGCTGACTAAGATGTTCTACATAACGTATAACTTGTAGTTTTGCACAGATTGATTTTAATTCCTGTTCTTTTATGGAGACAAGAAAAATTGCCAAACATCCTACTAATTTGTTGTACAGTCCCTCCTTTCTTCTTAATAATTCCCAGAAGAATTGAGATTATTTTTCCATAAGCAGCTATGCATAATTCTGCACAGTACTTTTCTACATACTCATACATTTCCATATCTAATTTGAGCCAACTTGGGACTTCATTAGAATCCAGATATAATTATGAAGCTTTTCAACACCATTGGTTTTCTATCTAATGTATATACAGCTAAAGGCTCCTGCCCCATTCTTCTTACATGGCATGCATTTAGCAAGTTGATCCACATGTAATTTGCAGGAGGGTCTGCTACAATTGCAATTCATGGTAAAAATTGCACTTAGTTGTGTTTAAAAGGAGTTAATATTGAAAAAAAAAAAAATATGGGCATCTTTAACAGGTAAAACTGTTCCATCCAAGTTTGCAAACATTGTGGTACCTTTTTCATTAGCTGTTTCAAATCAGTTTCATCTTTCTCCAAAATATGTAGCCTAAGCTAACTGAATAATGGTGGTACTGATTTTCAAATGTTGGCTTAAAAAAAAAAAGTCTTTATCTCAATTTCCAATCACTCCCCTTGCTGGATGATGTCCCCCCAAAAAACAGAAATGTCTTGGACGTGGGGGCTGTCACTGACATTCTGGATTTATCTCCTCTATACTGTGGGAGAGGCAAGATGGAGGTGCACAACAGGAAAATAATTGGGTATCTGGGGGTGGACTGGAGCAGGGTTTTTGTTCTCTGATTATAAAATGGATGAGCTGTTTATTAACCAAACAGTTTGAGCATTGATATTTTCATTTTTAAAATAATAGAATAACAGTAACATTGTTAAATATGATTTAGAAAATGAACTACCAACAAAGGAAACAGGGCTAGCAGTATTTAAGATGTTATAGTATGCAAGTCTATGATAAATAGGACCAGTTGATATATATGTTATACTAGTCTATGTTCAAAAGGACCAGTTGGTGGCTAATAAACAGTGTTGTTTATTACATAACAAGTTGTAATAAGCAGGATTCCCTGCTCATTATTCCTCCTGCTAACTGCTTGGTTGTCCTAATGAGCAATGGCCATAATGCTTTCACTTGGTTCAGAGCAAGCATGCAACAAGCAATCTCAGAGCAAAGTCTGTCATAAAACAAAACAAAAAAATATCCTGCAGATATAATGTGCAGTCACTATCACTTTCTGATATCGCTGACCCTGTTTTGACCCATTTGTTTTGGCCAGTGAGGCAGCCCAGCGTAGTTGGAAGGCTATAGATGTGGGGGTAGGGCTTAATGGCAAGCTTGGATTCTTCCTGGAAGAGTCAGTATTGCATGTCAGAATGGTGCACCAATTTGTGGTGTCAGAGGTCAGTGGTAAACCAAAGCTGAGATCAAACTGGGTGTTGTAAGTTTGCTACAAAGTTGTACGTTTTTTTTTTTGTTTTGCTATGGTGTACAAAAGACAGAACTTGTGTGATTTTTGCTGTTGGCGGGTTGCTAGAGCCAGCATTCATCTTTAAGATTCTTTGATTAGTTACTTATTTTGTAGTTTATAGTGATGTTGAAATGTATGCGACCCTGCTCTGAAACATCCCCTGTGTCAATGTCCAACTTGAGACCTTGGCACAAAGCTTGTACACCCTGCTGCACATCATGAGTCTTCCTTCCACTTCAAAGCTTGCACATAATTTATTATTCCAATGTATTATCCTAGTTTGTTTATAACTTGTAATCCAATGTATTTATACATCTTTGATACTATTTACTGTGAATTTTGCTAATATCCCTAAAAATACACATTTAATCACATATTGGCTGTATTAAAAACTACTCTATTGCCTTAAAGTTTACCTTTTCAGAACAAAATGACGGTGAACTAACACCATACACCCCCCCCCGTCTATGGTGTACTTACCTCCATAGGTGGTGGTTGTTGAACTTGTATAGTTGTCCGGGGATTTTAAATCCCCACTCTTTTCCCACTTTGTTCTGCATTGCATCCAAAGGTAATCAGGGCCATGCTCTGTGCTGGTGCTGAATAGATCTGATTAACACTACAGAAAGAAGAGAAAGAAAAGCAAGATTTTTAAAGCCCTGGACAATTGCAGCAGCAGTGTGAGCATTGACAGTTCATTACCTATGGAGGTAAGTACAGCGAGGACTGCCGTATGTGGAGGGTGTACAGTGTTAGTTTGCTTTTTCATTTTTTTTCTGAAAAGAAGAGTTAACTTTTTAAAGAGTAGCTCTATTTTTGTTCAGAAAAAAAAAAACTCTCTGGGTGATCAGTGTACATTGAAAAGATTTTAGCAAACTTTGTTGAAGATTTCTACTGGTTTCTGCTCTAAAGGACTGTTAGACAATGTCTCGTAAATAGTGATTCTGAATGGGAGTGTCTAATTATTTTAATTAGCTGGTGCAGTTTGAATGTTCTAATGAGAAAAGTTGTAGTGTCTGAATTCCTTTAGAAGTAATTAACCCTTAGTGAGTATCTCACCAAAAAAGATTTTTTTTGTTGTTGCAGAGGATGCTTAAAACCTGACTTGTATCCTTGTGCAGTGTTCTTCGCTCAACCAAGATAGTTTCCAGGTTGCCATGTTGGTTTATATTTTACAGAATATTACAGTTCTGTGTTTAAAAAGGAAAAGTAGTTTTTAATAAGACCAAATTACATTATGGCTTGTATAGTAACATGATCTTATTTTTTAATTTGCTATATTTTTCTTCTACAAAAGTGGAGTTACCCTTTAGAACAGCAAATTGGACACTGTTTAAACATGTACATATGAACCTGTCCGGTGGCTTTGGCAATAATTACTGTTCTTAGTACATGTTGTAAATGAGGTTGAATGGGAACCCTGCCAAAACTAAATTATTAGTTCACAGTCCTTTTTGATAGAATATTACCTGCAGGCTGAGTGTTTCTAAAGTGTTCTCATCTGTTGTAGATCAGTCAAGGACAAGAATGCAATTTATCAAGAGCCAAAGGGTGATTCGACGGAGGAAAAAGCTTTGTCATTAGAGTTACTTTGTACTTGTTATGGGGAAATAATCCATGCTATAGTGAGGGATTTTAATGTGCGCTTTGGTGACCCAAAGACACAAGTCTGGGGCAGAGTAATATAGGATGATGTCACAAGCCAAGGCAGATACACTTGTAGAAAATATAATGCTCATCAGGTCTTGGGCACATAGCAAAAGCCATTAGCCAACATAAACCTAAAGAAGAGAAAAAAAGCAAAAGTGTTACATAGACAGAGATAAAGGTTATGACAGAACAGATAACTAGGTTTTGAATGTTCCATAAAGGTTAAGGTGGCTTTCTGTAATACTGTAGGGGTTATATTAAAAGAATAACTGGATTTGCAGATATATTTAGACAAAAAAATAACATTTTGCTGCAGAGTGTTCTGTAAATGTTAAGTCTACAATAATTAAGTTGTATAACTGAACCAGATAATGGAAAAAATTCATTACATTTCTGTATGGAGTTATTAAAGGATTAATGCAATGTGCAAAAGTGTTGAGAAGCAATCAGTGAAAAATGGTATATTTATTCACATCTATGTAGAAAGAGATAGATAGATAGATAGATAGATAGATAGATAGATAGATAGATAGATAGATAGATAGATAGATAGATAGATAGACAGAACATTTTCTAATACCAGACTTCACAATAGTTGTAATGGCAGTTTGTATTGTGAAGATTGGATATTCCTTATTCTACTCTCTTGGGGATCCCTACATCTCCTGTCAGTGACACATAGGATCCAATCTTAAGCATGACAAAAATGGTCTGAATGCCGACCTGTAATACCTTTTTCATGTTGTATAGATGAAACACATTGAATGAAATAAAAAAAGTCTTAAAAAGCTATTCTTTTAAATAACCTCCCTGGTGGCATGATTATATCAGATTTTTGATGCATGGAAATTTGGAGTTTTATATTGTAGGCCTGTAATTCTTAGGAATAAATCACTTAAATCAGTCCAAACAAGAGTCTACAAGATATCCTGGGTATGATAAAGTTTGAAACATGAAATCATAAATTATAATTTAATAAATAAGTATAAATAATTATAACAAATAATAATATAATAATAATAAAATGTATTCAATAATGTAATCAAATCAAAAACACTGAAATTCGCTCAGCTGCAGAATTATCGCTGTTATTACTTTCAGTGTTTGATGACGGATTTCCCCACAAATCACTATTGCTCAATTCTTCAAGTGATTCTAATATATTATCACTGTTTTCTAGCTGGTCTAAAACCGCTTTTGATGTGAAGGGACACTTTTTGGTTGCTGCGTACATTCTCAAGTTTCCAGGCAGAAAGAGCGGTATATATATATATATATATATATATATATATATATATATATATATATAATATAAAACTGCATGCAGGGCACTGGACAAAGCATTAGGGACAAAAGGGATGTGAAATAATTTGATACAGTAATGTAATCTGTAAGATTTCAGTGTACTGTATGTAATGTGAGTTTTTAACTTTTTGAGTTTGGCGCCAGGCTCCGTCCCCATGCATCGAGGCGCTCAAAGGGAACGGAGCCCAGCACTGTGATGAATCGAGCGGAGTACACAGCTCGCACACACAGCGGGGAGACATTGCAGGATCCTGGGGACAAGGCAAGTCACTTTGCCTGGATCCTGCGATGAGATCCTGAGTATCGCTCGGGGTTACCGCTTTTGTACTGAAAATTCACCCTGAGCCACACTCGGGATTACCGCCAGGGAGGTTAAATAAATAATACTAACCCTAAACCTATTGATATATGGAAAAGATTACATTTATGATCAAAGAGACTTGTGGGGAGAAAGTGTGCAAGCTATTGCAGAAATGCAATGCAGTGGCTTTTACTTGCAAAAGCCCCCCACACCTTTCTGGCAAGACTAAATATCAGGCTGTTATCACAAACTCTGACACTTCAGTGTAGTGGCAGAGGTTTTCTTTAAAACCACCCCACATATCTCTATTGACCCAGCTAATATGAACATCTTCTCTGGCAATAGGAATGTGTAAAAAACATTGGGGGGGGGCAGCTTTGGCACTATAAAGATGTGCCAACGTTTTGCCTCTAAGACCACCTCACATGCTTCTATTGACCCATCACTATTATAGAATACTTCAATGGCCAATAGGAAGGTGCAGGAGGAAGAAAGTGGTTGTCAAAGATGTGCCGATGCTTTGCCTGTCTTCTAGAATGACCTAAGATTTGCAGAAACATTTGGGAGACTTCTGTTCCTCAGAACATACATTCAGCAGTTTTCCCCCTTTTCTCTTGAATTTAAGTTTTACCCTCTGTGATACACATTTATATTATGTGCTGTAGGGTCAGCCTTGAAATAATAATAATTAGACATGACAGAAAGTGATGAGTGAAACTAGCAAGTTCAGTTTGATGAGTTTTCACCAAACCCAGCAGGAAATCTGTAAACCCTGAACATTGTGGCAAACCCATTGAGGTCTAAGGAACAAGATCAATTTGAAAACTTGTTGTTTCGAAACAAATATGCATTGGGAGTTGGATACCGCCATGGGAGACATTTGAATAACTTTCCTGGGGATGCATTAAACCAGCACATGAAGTATTGAAGAAGTGCAAAAATGGGATTTTGAAGATTCCACACAAATTTGTTTATAAAAATAACAAGATTTTATTTTAGCATTTGTTAAAAACAATATTTCACATATAAAATCATGATACAGTATTCATACGATTATGATACAGGTGCAGTAACTTCAGCTCTACATGTTTTGCCAGCCTATGGCTTCTTCAGGAGACTTTAATAAGTACTGCATATATAATCACTGGAAGATAAAAACAATATATTAGTCACAAATGCGACTCCCACACATATTTATATGAGATAAATTAAACGCTGCCTGATATACTGCACCATGAAGTTTGTTTCTCTATATGCACATGGAATGAAACAATTTGTGGTGACCATTGCTGGAGCGTTTTGAAAAGGAAAGTTGAAAACGGGGGTTGTTGCATCTATATTCCGGCTTGCTGTCCCTGATTCAGATGTATGGAATTTGAAGGGCTTCCTATACTATTCAAATGCTTATGTGTCCTTTGTAATAAGGGTTTCTTCCTCTGTTCACCTTCTGCTAAACATCTAGTCTCTGGATTTGCTTCCTGTGGACTTACCCTACAAGTGCTGCACCTCACCTATACCACTTTTTTATTGTCATTTTCTACAATATTGTGCCAGCTGCTGTTTATCTGATCATTTTGTTTCAAGTGTGGTTATAAGCACAGCAGTCATTTATTTATTTACATCACTCTTACAACCTGTATGGAGATATTTATATCTCTGTAGTAATAAAGGTAATCCTTGGCCAGTTTAAAATGACTATGGTGGCAAATGTGAAATGTGGTAGAGGTGCCTGTGTATACTATTGAATACCTCACACAGGGGTTGATTTACTAAGAACGAATAGATTGTGCACTTTTCAAGTGCAATTGCAGTCATTTTTTTAAGAGCTTAGTGAATATGGTTAAGCTCTGCTGATTTCCATCCAATCATCTGCAAGCAAAAATGCTATTTTGTTTTTCCTTTCACCTGGTTGGGTATTTATTACAAATTGAAGCTTTACTACATTCACTGGGCTCTGAGAAAAATGAGTGCAACTGCACTTGCAAACTGCGCAGTTTATTTGCCTTCAGTAGATTACCCCCGTGGTGTCACAGTAGAACCCCCTGTGGTGTCAGAGGGGCGGGGTCACCTGTTTACGTCACCGGGTGGCCCCACCCTCAGCTATTTAACAACTGTCACCCAGAAGAAGCGTCAGACGGCAGGAGCCTCCAATGGTCCCTCCCTCTTTTCCTGCAGCCTGCCAGGTTGCGTGCTCGGAGAAGGGTCTGGTATGGATTTTGGGGGGGACCCCATTTTTTGAAAATTTTGGCGCAGGGTTCCGCTTACTTTCCATTCCAGACCTGAAGGGCCTTGCATGGATTTTGGGGGGACACCCACGCAATTTTTTTAAAATTTTTGGTTCAGGGTTCCCCTTAATATTCATACCAGACCCAATGGGCCTGGTAATGGACTGGGGGGGAACCCATGCCCTTTTTTTCAATGAGTTTTATTTATATTGCCACCAAGACCCAACAATTCATTACAGCCGCGATCAGTTTTAAACAACAATTTTTCCTTTAGAAATGTCATTTTGCTGCAATACTGTTCTAAACATGGGAAAACTGCACCACTTGACAGGCATACTATAGACACCCCCCAGGCACAATATTTAAAGGAATATTTCATTTTTATTGTTTTAAAAAAAAATCACTGCTCCCGAAAAAAACGGACGTTTTTAAAAAAAAAAATTGCTTTGATACGTGTCCCCTGGGGCAGGACCCAGGTCCCCAAACACTTTTTATGACAATAACTTGCATATAAGCCTTTAAAATGAGCACCTTTGATTTTTCATGTTAGTGTCCCATAGACTTTAATGGTGCTCCTGCGGCTTTTGAGTTTGCTGCGAACACCGCATAATGTTCGCTGTTCGGTGAACAGGCGAACACCCGTTGTTCGAGTTGAACTTACGTTCAACTCGAACATCGGGCTCATCCCTAACAGTATATTAAACCACCTCCTTACTGGGCCATAGTCAAAAGATGTCCTAAGTAGAAGGTGGAATACCAGGTTTAAGGCTGCAGAAATATGCCATAGCCCCGGTAATGTTTTTTTCATCCGACGATTCTCTAACTGATAAAAGTGGTCAGAGCGGCAGATTCACCATTGAATCATTTTTAAAAGCAGTAGGAGGGGTTGTTCATTTCTTCAAATTTCTTCTTGTATAACAAACCACCTGAAAGGGGTACTGGCTTTTACAACAGTCCATCAATTTGTTTGTTAATGCCACTTAATTGTTCATCATGATTTTCACACAACAGTATCATCATATTATACAGTATGCATAATTCTGTAAATTGAATTCCAATCTTTGCTTAAAATTCTCATTTGCTTCCTTAATATATATATATATATATTTTAATGAGCATCCCCCTATACTCTATATTCATGTTATCCCTTAGTTGAAACATCCAACAAGTTACCTCTTTCTTGGTATTATTTTCTCTCACGTAAAGCCTAAGTGAAGCCAAAATTAATGAGCACACGGAACATACTCTAACTTACAGTCAGTAGGATGTGTCTCTTGTGCTGATACCTCTTCTTTTAGCTGAATTCCTCCTCCGTTCATGCCCCCACCACACCTGCCATAATCTTCTGGTGTGGTGGGGGTAAATAGAACTAAGGGCCTGTCACAGGTTTTCATCAAAAGAGTGTGACTATACCTGTCTTTTCTGCCCTATGAAAGAAACAGGATCTATGAATGGAGGGGTGTGCCCAGTGGGTGGGAGACTAAGCTGAAGCCTTATAGTGGATTTCCATGAACATAGAAAACTTGTCGTCAAGTCAAAGGCCATAAGGTCTTTTGTTGTGACTCCAACCAAAATGCAATTTTTGGTATAGTTTGGCATGGGGAAGGGTTGTAACCTCTGATCTCTACTTTTAAAATGTTGTATTGCTCTCTGTGTCCCCTTTGAATAGATTTTTCATACTCCCTGCCTTAGTAACCAAACAGAAAGGAAGGGGAACATCTCCACAATGGTTATACAATCAGTAATAAAATCTGACAAAGGTTTCCCCCTTTTCACACTGATTTATATGGGGCAATTTATATATTAATGTAAGGTGACCATATACTTATTTTATTCAGGAACAGGGGGGCGCCAAAATGAATGGACAGTGGCGCTAGACTAATGAGATTAGATTAATTGGTAAAAACAAATAGCAACTCACAAGACTGGAGAACCAAATAGGCATGTGTAATAAAAACGCCAGTCCTGGAGTCTGTGTAACAGCGTCAGAATGGCCTGTGGCCACCACGAGCACAGATAGTGTATGCAGGGGATCCAAGAATCAGGAACCAGGAAGCAGAAAGCAGCTGATCATAGCTGTGACCAGCGTGAACCGCAGGATGTCGCTGGGCCGGACTTGACATCACAGGAAGAAGATGATTGGCGTTCAGATACGAAGGGGGTGGTTAATGCATTTCAAAGCTAATGCTTCTTCTTCAGACCATAATAGGCTAACACGTCTAGCAGTCTTATAAAGAAGAAAAGGTCGGAGGAAAGAGTGTGATAGGCTGACAGACCTATCAATCAGAAAGCTAGCTAAGAAAATTATTCCTATTAATAGACATGAAGATGCTTGTTGTTATGATGCTGTAAACAATTATATTGCTAAATATAAATAAAAAAATTGAATTAATTGATTATAAGTAGAACATATAAAAAAATATATAAAAAGATTATATGAAAAAGATATAAAATATAATAATATATGAATAGTAAATATTAATTAATTAATTAATTGATTAAAGGAGCAATTGCACAAGAATTGATTATTCATACTTTAGTTGTTAAAAATATATAAGAAAATATATTTATGAAAATATATAGAAATTATATATTGCATACTAATAAAGAGATATGTACTATGATAGATTATCATGTTCGTTGTATTGGATTGGAAAATACTTCTTAGAGGAGAGCTAGTTATGACAATGGTAGTAATTAAATGTACAAAATCATAATGATTCTAATAAAAATTATACACACATATATAAAAAGGGGGGTCACATGGTGCCCGGGAGTTCGAGTGGCGGTCCCAGTCCAGTCCTGCTCTGAGGAGCGTGAGAGCCAGCCTGGCTCCCGGAGGGGAAGTTGGAGGTTTTCCCCTCCGGGGAGCCAACGGAGCTTCACCCTAGCAAGAAGGGTGGAGATCCGGTCCTCATGGAGGAACAGACGACATCTTGCCACGTGTAGTTGTGGATGTCGTAGGCCGCCCCTGTGGGGATAAAGGAAACTGAGAAACATTGCGGATGAAGTAGCAACAAAGTGGAAGGAAACTGGGCGATTGATCGTTTATGAGTGGCACATGGACTGTCGATCACATGAGTGAAAGCCCAAGGGAAAGGTACTGCCAGAGACTGAGGGTTGTTGGTGCACAAGTCAGTGAGATGGGCGGTAATGGCCTATGACTTTGATTTCAGCATTGCCCCGGGATTCCAATCAGTCAAGTGGGAGGAGTTATTCAGATTTGCTCTCCTTTAGCTTAATCTGGAAGTACCATGTCGGTGGGAAGTAGTGGTAAAAAGGTAGCGGTGAAGCTGCAAGCACACACATAGAGATATGGATAGTTCTTTTAAAGTTATCCAGATGAAGAAGTTATTCAGAGTGACTCTTTATCAACTCATTCTCTATCAAATCTACTTCCATCATCCCTGATTGAAGAGATCATTGAGAAATGATTTCTTGACTGTCCGCAATTGTACTCAGATTTTCTTGTATGATTCATGGAAAGATGACAATGAAACAGAAGAGCATCTCAAAGGAAGTCCTTCTCCCATCCCAGTTTATGTTGATGAATAAAGCATTAAGAAAAAGCACTAAGGACTGTGACTTTTAAATCTATGGGCTGCGAGGGTTGAGTAGTAAACGTGAATTACGTAAATAGCAAATATTCAGCCGCTCCTTCGAGGGTAAGAGCTACACATATATATACACACACACAAGATCATAAAAAAAAAGGCACAAAATGTGCATACATATAAATGCACATGTGTGTACATCCAATACCCTTCTGTAAAAAAGAGAAAAGAAAAAGAAAAAAACCTCAATTCAGTATATGGGGACTTATTGGATAACCCACTAGGAATCAAGGTGATCTTACCAACACCATTAAATATTAGTACTGACTTCAATCTCCTCGTTCATTCCTCTAGGTGATAATGTATCAAGGGTAAAAATCCAGTATGTTTCCTGGTGACACAACCATTTGTGTCGCCAGGAAACATAGTGGATTTATAAGTGGATTTTTACACAGACTCCAGGACTAGCGATTCCATTACACATGCCTATTTGATTCTTCAATCTTGTGAGTTGCTATTTGATTTTACCAATTAATCTAATCTCATTAGTCTAGCGCCACTGTCCATTCATTTTTTTCTGTACTTCTTTTATTCACCAAGGTGAATGCATTTACAAAAGGAAAATCACTGCACTTATGGCTTTGGCAACTTTCTAGTTTGCTGAATAGTAGCAGGGGTCACCTGTGATGTGTTATGTTTGTACTAAAAATGCTTTTTTTAAGATGAAAAATAACTCAGCATGAAGGTGATCCCTGCTGTTTTTCATTAAACAGTAAACATTGCTGAAGTCCAGAGTAAGGTAATTCATTTTCTTTCCTGACCGATTTGCCAAAGTACAATGTGCCAGATCAACACCGGGAAATTTTGCAATAGAGCCTGTGATAAGTAACTCACATTGAGCATTTTACATGTCATCTTATGAAGCGTGAATACAATTTAGCTTAGTTTTTAGAAAATTTTCCTCATAGATGAGGTAATTTATGTCACTTGTTAATTTAGCTGACCTTATCTGAACTCCTGCATTCTAGGAGACCATTTCTGCAGTGATGCACATAAAATTAAACTGAATATTGAAAATGAAGCCATAAGTAAGCCTTGAATAGGAGAAAAAAGTTCCTCCAACCCAAGACCACACATCCATGTCTTTATGTACCTTGCTTTGTGCACTGGTCCAAATCATTTGGTGGAGGGGGGATATTATGGTGTGGTGTTGTTTTTTAGGGGTGGGGCTAGGCTCCTTATTTCCAGTGAAAGGAACTCTTAAGGTGTCAGAATACCAAGACATTTTGGACAATATCATGCTCCCAACTTTATGGGAACAGTTTGGGGATGGCCCCTTCCTGTTCCAACATGATTGCACAGCAGTGCACAAAGCAAGGTCCATAAAGACATGGATGAGAGAGTTTGGGGCGGAGGAACTTAACTGGCCCGCACAGAGTCCTGACCTGGAAGAATGGTCAAACATTCCCATAGACACACTCCTAAACCTTGTAGATAGCCTTCCCAGAAGAGTTGAAGCTGTTATAACTGCAAAGGGTGGGCCAACCCAATATTGAACCCTACGGACTAAGACTGGGATGCCATTAAATTTCATGTGAGTATAAAGGCAGGTGTCCCAATACATTTGACAATATAGTGTAGGTGGAGCCTTGTTTAGTAAGACCAAGGCTTTTTTTGTGACTTCTATACTGCAACAGCAGGTTCTCCCTGTCATATTTTCTAACTCATGTTCATGTTCATCTAGTGGTTTTGGGTGTTCTTGTCTGCCTTTGTATTAAAAGTCCAAAAAGAAGAGCAGGAACCCCTCATAATGGCTAAATCACTAACCTCAAGCTGATTTCACTCATCAATATAGTCCCCAAGAGATATCAGAATTCGTCAGGTGGTTTATCTCTTTAACATAAACCAAAAACTGAATGGTGAATTTTGGATGACCAAACCTCTTAAGGTGTTACTAAACCCAGGACCCTGCATTTACTATATCTGGTCTCCCACAGTACACAGAACATGGAAATGCAATTACTGTATTTATTGGCGTATAACACGCACTTTTTCACCCTGAAAATCGGGTGCGAATAGAGCGTGCGTGTTATACACTGATACTTCAATTTTAGCTGCCTCAGAGGGGACAGGGAGGGGGGTGGGACGAGCGCCATTGGATTACATACAGTGAGAATCTCCTGTTTACTTGGCGACCTCTGTAATAGGAAGTCTCGTCTCCTGGGCCACCATTGGACCACTGTTCTGTCTATCATAGGAGATTCTCACTGTATGTAATCTATTGGAGCTTGCCCCGCCCCCATCCCTGTCCCCTCTATGCTGCAGATGGGCATCGGGCTGCACTGATGGCAATGTTGAGGCTGCTGCAGTGAAGGCAATGGTGAGGCTGCTGCACTGAAGGCAATGGTGAGGCTGCTGCATTGAAGGCAATGTTGAGGCTGCTGCATTGAAGGCAATGGTGAGGCTGCTGCATTGAAGGCAATGGTGAGGCTGCTGCATTGATGGCAATGGTGAGGCTGCTGAATTGATGGTATTAGTGAGGCTGCTGCATTGATGGCAATGGTGAGGCTGCTGCATTGATGGCACTGGTGATGTTGCACTCATGTGGAATGATAAGGCTGCATTGATGGCACTTGTGAGGCTGCAGATAGGCATTGATCAGGCTGCATTGATGGCAATGGGGAGGTTGCAGATAGGCACTGACCCTTATTTTGCTTCAAAGTTCCTTATTTCAAATTTAAGTTTATTTCCAGAAACTTCCCTCTTAAAATGAATGTGCATACACCTGTTATACACCTGTGCGTGTTATACGCCGATAAATACGGTATTTTAGTAAATATAAACTGCTAAATACCTTTTCTCGTCAGCTGTTAGAGCAGTCTTGTGACTTCTATCCCTCTTTGGTAAAGCTTGTAGGAGTTTTCATTCTACTCTCACTGTTGTATAAAACTACAGGACCTCTGATACTCTGTCTGGACAGTGCTGATTGGCCCTGTACTGATCAAATGCACTCTTCCAAGAAAAAAAAAAACTGTCTAGCAATACACACCAAACTGAGCATGTGTAGCCTGACTCCTTCCATTTATAATATTCGGAGAGGAGTTGGAGACACTGGAAGAAGGTGAAGATCAGAGGAGACATGATGAAACCGCCTTTTTACACAATGCAGAGGATTAATCCCTTAGTTTCCACAGTGAGTATAACAAGCAAGCTTTACTGCATATACAGACTGATTTTACTGTTGTGGGTTTAGTAACACTTTAAGTTTATTCCTCTTTTAATACAAGAGAGTATTTTTTCATTATTTTTCATGATTCATTTCCACAATCTCCCTGCCGACACACATTGTGTTTTATATAAATATTCTCACCTCCAAATGAATTGCTTTACTTTTTGTACAAATTAACAATTTGAGGACACTGTGCATACTACACACACCCAAAGAGCCTTTATTTAGGTGTACAGGGTGTGCATATTAGTCCTTCTACCCTGCTCCCACTCCACCCTTTGTTATGTTTTTTTCATTAAAAAAATTACATCTTTTTTTATATATATTTTACCACCAAGGGAAAGCCTTGTTCCTCCTAAAGAAAAAAAATGATATATATATATATAGATATATATCTATATATCTATATATATATAGATATATAGATATATATATTCTTAGTTAATGTCTGCCAAACTAATAGGCCCATAGCGAAAATGTAAAAATTGCTCTGGTCCATAGGGGTGTACTGCTTAGTTATACAGTTTTAGGCCAACTTGTAAACACACAAACAGTTATGTTTTATTTTAAACTCAACATCATTTATAAACATGTTAAAGATTAGAGGTTCCAAGCCTAAACTATGCAACATCCTTCTTATAACTGGAGACTAATGAACTATGAACTTTTGATGACAACTCTCCATATGTGTCACACCCCTTTCAAATACTGTTCTGCGAACCCCGCGGTTCAATTCATACCAGCAAGGGGGGGGTCTATGTTGTCACATCACTGCAAGATCTGGCGAGCTGCTATGAGCCTGAGTCAAGCGCCCTCCCCTCATTCTCACACTCCCCTGTGGGACAACCCAAATCTACCTGAACTTACCTCTGTCCCTGACATACCTTACCATACCTTATGCGGCCCACAGCTGACACCATTGCTCATCAGCTGAAGTCACGATGGGAGTCGGACCTGGGCAACCTGACTGATGAAGACTGGGAGGAGGCCCTTGCCAACTGCAAAATAGTATCCCCTAAACTTTCCGATCGCCTATCCCATCTATATATCCTTTATAGATCGTACCTAACCCCACACCGCATATCTATATACAGACACGGACATAATCCGAGCTGCCCAAACTGCAGTCACTAGGGATGAGCTTCGAGTTCGAGTCGAACTCATGTTCGACTCGAACATTGGCTGTTCGCAAGTTCGACGAACAGCGAACAATTTGGGGTGTTCGCGGCAAATTCAAATGCCGCGGAACACCCTTTAAAAGTCTATGGGAGAAATCAAAAGTGCTAATTTTAAAGGCTTATATGCAAGTTATTGTCATAAAAAGTGTTTGGGGACCTGGGTCCTGCCCCAGGGGACATGGATCAATGCAAAAAAAAGTTTTAAAAACGGCCATTTTTTCAGGAGCAGTGATTTTAATAATGCTTAAAGTCAAACAACAAAAGTGTAATATCCCTTTAAATTTCGTAGCTGGGGGGTGTCTATAGTATGCCTGTAAAGGGGCACATGTTTCCCGTGTTTAGAACAGTCTGACAGCAAAATGACATTTCAAAGGAAAAAAGTCATTTAAAACTACTCGCGGCTATTGCATTGCTGGTCCAACAATACACATAAAAGTTAATTGATAAAAATGGCATGGGAATTCCCCACAGGGGAACCCCGAACCAAAATTAAAAAAAAAAAAGACATGGGGGTCCCCCTAAATTCCATACCAGGCCCTTCAGGTCTGGTATGGATATTAATTTGAACCCCGGCCAAAATTTTTTTAAAAATTACATGGGGGTCCCCCTAAATTCCATACCAGACCCTTCAGGTCTGGTATGGATTTTAAGGGGAACCCCGTGCCAAAATTAAAAAAAAAACTGCGTGGGGTCCCCCCAAAAATCCATACCAGACCCTTATCCGAGGAACCTGGCAGGCCGCAGGAAAAGAGGGGGGACGAGAGAGCACCCCCCCTCCTGAACCGTACCAGGCCATATGCCCTCAACATTGGGAGGGTGCTTTGGGGTAGCCCCCCAAAACACCTTGTCCCCATGTTGATGAGGACAAGGGCCTCATCCCCACAACCCTGGCCGGTGGTTGTGGGGGTCTGCGGGCGGGGGGCTTATCGGAATCTGGAAACCCCCTTTAACAAGGGAACCCCCAGATCCCGGCCCCCCCTGTGTGAAATGGTAAGGGGGTACAAAAGTACCCAATTACCATTTCACTAAAAAACTGTCAAAAATGTTAAAAATGACAAGAGACAGTTTTTGACAATTCTTTTATTTAAATGCTTCTTCTTTCTTCTTTCGTCTATCTTCCTTCATCTTCTTCTGGTTCTTCTGGTTCTTTCTCCAGCGTTCTTGTCCAGCATCTCCTCCGCGGCGTCTTCTATCTTCTTCTCCTCGGGCCGCTCCGCACCCATGGCATGGGGGAGGCTCCCACTCTTCTCTTCATCTTCTTCTCTTCTTCATCTTCTTCTTCATCTTCTTCTCTTCTTCATTTTCTTCTCCGGGTCGCTCCGCACCCATGCTGGCATGGAGGGAGGCTCCCGCTGTGTGACGCATCTCCTCTTCTGACGGTTCTTAAATAACGGGGGGTGGGGCCACCCGGTGACCCCGCCCCCCTCTGACGCATGGTGACTTGACGGGACTTCCCTGTAACGTCACGGGGAATGCCACAGGGAAGTCCCGTCATGTCCCGTGTGTCAGAGGGGGTGGGGTCACCGGGTGGCCTCACCCCATGTTATTTAAGAACCGTCAGAAGAGGAGACGCGTCACACAGCGGGAGCCTCCCTCCATGCCAGCATGGGTGCGGAGCAGCCCGGAGAAGAAAATGAAGAAGAGAAGAAGAGAAGAAGATGAAGAAGAAGATGAAGAGAAGAGCGGGAGCCTCCCCCCATGCCATGGGTGCGGAGCGGCCCGAGGAGAAGAAGATAGAAGACACCGCGGAGGAGATGCTGGACGAGAACGCCGGAGGAAGAACCATAAGATCCAGAAGAAGAAGATGAAGGAAGATAGAAGAAAGAAGAAAGAAGAAGCATTTAAATAAAGGAATTGTCAAAAACTGTCTCTTGTCACTTTTAACATTTTTGACAATTTTTTTGTGAAATGGTAGGGGTACTTTTGTACCCCCTTACCATTTCTCACAGGGGGGGGCCGGGATCTGGGGGTCCCCTTGTTAAAGGGGGCTTCCAGATTCTGATAAGCCCCCGCCCGCAGACCCCCACAACCACCGGCCAGGGTTGTGGGGATGAGGCCCTTGTCATCATCAACATGGGGACAAGGTGTTTTGGGGGGCTACCCCAAAGCACCCTCCCATTGTTGAGGGCATGTGGCTTGGTACGGTTCAGGAGGGGGAGGGCGCTCTCTCGTCCCCCCTTCTTTTCCTGCGGCCTGCCAGGTTGCGTGCTCAGATAAGGGTCTGGTATGGATCTTTGGGGGGACCGCACGCCGTTTTTTTTTTAATTTTGGCGCGGGTTTCCCCTTAAAATCCATACCAGACCTGAAGGGTCTGGTATGGAATTTAGGGGAACCCCACGTCATTTTTTTTTAAATTTTGGCCGGGGTTCCCCTTAATATCCATACCAGACCTGAAGGGACTGGTATGGAATTTAGGGGGACCCCAACGTCATTTTTTTTTTTTTAATTTTGGTTCGGGGTTCCCCTGTGGGGAATTCCCATGCCGTTTTTATCAATGAACTTTTATGTGTATTGTCGGACCAGCAATGCAATAGCCGCGAGTAGTTTTAAATGCCTTTTTTCCTTTGAAATGTCATTTTGCTGTCAGACTGTTCTAAACACGGGAAACATGCGCCCCTTTACAGGCATACTATAGTCACCCCCCAGCTACAAAATTTAAAGGGATATTACACTTTTATTGTTTGACTTTAAGCATTATTAAAATCACTGCTCCTGAAAAAACGGCCGTTTTTAAAACTTTTTTTTGCATTGATCCATGTCCCCAGGGGCAGGACCCAGGTCCCCAAACACTTTTTATGACAATAACTTGCATATAAGCCTTTAAAATTAGCACTTTTGATTATTCATGTTCGTGTCCCATAGACTTTAACGGTGTTCGCGTGTTCGAACAAACTTTTTTCCTGTTCGCATGTTCTGGTGCAAACCGAACAGGGGGGTGTTCGGCTCATCCCTAGCAGTCACCACATGGCTTCCTTTTTTCATCTACTATGGGCTTGCCCTTCCATACAGTGGTTCTGGACCCAGGTGGTAAAATTTCTGCATGATCGCATGGGCTCCCCATTATCTTTGTGCCCCCGTCAATGTGTACTAGGGCTCCTTTCGCTCTCTGAAGGTGACAAATACTTGGACACATTTCTGCAAGAAACACTATTCCTTGCCAGGCTACAGATTGCTAGAACATGGCTGAGGGGAACCCCTCCCATGCTACAACAATGGATCAGAACAGTTAACACTACTCTCCCATACAAAAAAATACTATATATACCCAGGGGCTGCCCTGATAAATTTGACAAAATACTGGGATAGATGGCTTGAGGATGCCTCCACTAGTGATGCAAGGAATTAAACCTACTGTTTTTGCGGTGACTCTATAAATCCCCCCTCCACCCCTCCCTCTCCTTGGCTACATACCACCTTATTACCTGTTAGACCCTAATATGTAAGCTTGCTCCTCCATTTCCCAAACCACTGTATTGTATGTATCAGCTGTACGATGATGCCACAAATGCAATGCATGATATATATGTCAATTGGACTAATGCGTAAATGTAGTGCATGTTGCACTATTTCCCCCGTGTTTTGATATACTTTTCCTTTTATGCTCAATAAAAGTTACTTTTGAATAAAAAAAAACAACTCTCCATATGTGGTGCTTAAATTGGTATTAAACCCCAAACCAAAAAATGTAATATATTGCAGCTTACTAATCATGGTTCGGTATCATTCGTTTTCTTTTTTCCCCTGTTTTCACCTGGTGATCTGGCCAGTAACACACCTCCTGTATTAGAGTGCTTCCATTCTAGATGAAGGAGCACAGGGGCCCTTTTGGACAGCAGCATAGTCAGTCTGGGGAGAGAAGAGTGTTACAGTAGATATACTAGCAGATTTAGATGCAAAAACAAACTCAAGCCAAACTCCAGCTCACACTTTATTATCAGTTACAAGAAAAAAATGTTTTTCCTTTTGGGATAAAGTTTTTACATAAATAATTTATCCCCTTAGTGCCGACCGTACACACATATGCGGCCTCAGCTTTCAGGGGTTATACATTCAGCTGCATGCATCATCCTCGCACCGTTTTTTAGAGCAGGTGGTCGGCTCTTTAGGGAAAACAACCGATGCTGCTAAAAGCTGCTCAATTGTTATCCAGGAGGAGCAGGGGGGGACGTCCCCCTCTCCCTCCGCCGATGTTTCCGGGCCTCCAGTCCCACTGGGAGACCCGATCCGCGATCTGGCACTTTTGCCGGCTAGAGAGAGAGAGGCTAAATCAAAGCCGGAAACAGCTTCGTTCCAGTCTCCTATGTGTAAACACGGAAGCGACGACACAATGTCACTTCTGGTTTACTCAGCTGCCAATGGTGCCGAATTAAACAAAATTGACAGTATTCGGAATTGCGTTTTTTGGTGATCTGAATACTTTGAAGTGCAAAGGAGGGATATGGGGTCTTTTAAACCCCCGATCCCTCCATAAAGAGTACCTGTCACCACCTATTACTGTCACAAGAGATGTTTACATTCCTTGTGACAGCAATAAAAGTGATCAACATTTTTTTTTACAGAAACAATGTAAAAAAAAAAAATTTTTTTTTTTTAAAGCACCCCCGTACCCACAAGCTCGCACAGCAAAGAAAACGCATACGTAAGTCACGCCCGTATATGTAAACGGTGTTCAAATCACACATATAGCGCCGCAATCGTCAGAGTACGAGCAATAATTCTAGCACCAGACCTCCTCTGCAACTCTAACCTGGTAACCGCAATTTTTTTTTAAAGCGTCACCTATGGAGATTTTTAGGTACCGTAGTTTGACACCATTCCACGAGTGTGCGCAGTTTCAAAGCATGACATGTTAGGTATCTATTTATTCGGCATAACATTATCTTTTACATTACACAAAAAAATTGGACTTTACTGTTTAGTTTTTTTTTATAATTCATGAAAGTGTCTTTTTTCCCAAAAAATTGTGCTTGAAAGATCGCTGCACAAATACCATGTGACATAAAATATTGCAACGAATGTCATTTTATTCTCTAAGGTCTCTGCTAAAAAAATGCATATAATACTTGGGGGTTCTAAGTCATTTTCTGGCAAAAAATATGGATTTTAACTTGCAAGCAACAAATGTCAGAAAAAGGCTTAGGCGTGAAAGGAATAAATTAAAGCTGATCATTGTATGCACCCCTGTCATTGCTAAATGGTTTATTTATGTATTTCAGGTAGTTATATAGCGCCGTCAATATACGCAGGGCTTTACATATGCATTGTACATTCACATCAGTCCCTACCCTCAAGTAGCTTACAATCTAAGGTTTTTCTCATATTCCTTACTGCTACATCTGCAAGAGAGATTCTTCTGTTGAAAAACAACACACTAAGCCCCGGTTCACACAGGGGCGACTTGTCAGGCGACTTAGCCGCCTGACAAGTCGCGTCCCGTTCTGTACTACGGAACCGTTCTAATAGAAGCGACGCAAGTCGCTCCGACTTAGAAAAAGGTTCCTGTAGTGTTTTTGGGGCGACTTCAGGCGACTTGCATTGACTTCTATATAGAAGTCGTTTTGCAAGTCGCCGCTGAAGTCGTGTGCAGGTCGACTCACCAAGGCACTCACTGGCAGGATCACTAGGTGAAAATAAAAGAAAGAAAGCCTAAAAAGAAAATGAATGCAGCCATCACAAGAATTGATAAGCCACAATATATTAAATGTTTGCTTTTGGGTTTGATACCACTTTAACCACTTGCAAAAAAGGCCATTTTTTTAAAGCACTAGATTATTATTATTTTTTTATCTAATGTTTTAGATTGTAGAGGAGAGATTTGGGGCTTATTGACCCCAGATCTCTCTATAAAGAGGACCTGTCACAGTTTTTTTTTTATCACAAGGGATGTTTACTTTCCTTGTGATAGCAATAAAAGTAATTAAAAAATATTAAAGTGGTTGTAAACTCTGTTACACCACTTGCAGGTGATAAGGCTTACCTGTAGGTACTGTAAATATCTCCTAAACCTGCACGGTCTAGGAGATATTTACCATATATGCTTGTGCCGAAGTCATCAGCGCATGTGCACTGAAGACACGGCTCAATCGTGCCATTTCTAAAGGGCCTGTTTCTGCTAAAAAAATATATAATGTTTGGGGGTTCTAAGTAATTTTCTAGCTAAGAAAAACACAGATTTTTACATATATGAGAGAATTGGCCCAGTTGGCAAGTGGTTAAGCCAGTTACCTATCCAGTTCATTTAGTATTAGTTAATGTGTCAGTGCTTTAGTGAATTCCAAGTACATTACATCCACAGCCCCTTTTCCCCCCATCAAAGTTTCTACTAACTTGCTTATAAAAAGACCTGCACAATGCAAGAGTGAGTACTCAACTTTCCTGCTGCTTGCACTGTATGTAAACCCCATTCATGAAATTTGACCCGGGCTCATCTATCTGTAGTGTTTACTTATCTCTCACCAAAGCCCTAATCCATTCTTCTGTTATCAGCATTCTGCTGCTCCATTCTCCTGTTATCAGCATGATAACTTCTGACAAGCAGAGATAAAACCAGCCTGAAATTTGTGTCTGGGATGGTGCATAGAAATAGATTAGCAGACAGGTCTATTCACAGCACAGCTCTGCACATTTCTTCTTTCCTCTGCCTATGTGAGGTGGCGGTGTGTGCCTTTCCTCCAATCTGCTGTCACACAGTGTATGCCAAGAATCCACACCCAGTGGTGGAATAGGAAGAGAAAATTCTAACACTATGTGCACTTTCTAAACAGTCTAGAAAGTTGAAGACAGCAGATATACAAGTAAACCTATATAGTGAGATTTGTTTCATCCCTGTATATCATCTGAGGCTGTTCACTTCATTGGGTATATGTGAAGGTTTACATCAGCTTTAATGCTACTCCGTTAAGTAAAAATCATACTCAAATTGGCAAGAAAACTGATACTTCAGGGAGTATCAATCTCCTGGGTTCTGTGTAGCTCTCATTGGTTTCTTAAGCAGACCTCCACTTATTACAGAAGACAGCAGTGACATGCAGGTCAGTAGGAGGAAAAAGTAACAGCTGTGGGAGGCCCAGGAGATTGACATATGTAGTCTTCACAAAAATATTTCTTCTAAACAGGGGGATGCTCTTGCAGTGTGGGCAGCAGGAAAGGTAAGTGTCCACGCCCCTTTTTTTGCAGGTACACTTTTTTGGGACATTTTATCTCTTGACATGGTCACTTTAACAGTTGTTTAAATATCTTTCCTAGAATAGACAATAAGCTTATGAGTCTAAGTTATTGAGGAAAGACAAAGGAATAGAAATACATTACATACAGTATACCTATTGGTACTTCATCAGCATTTAATCACTTAATCTTCCTAAGGTTTTACCTCTCTCATGACCAAGCAATTTTTTGGTACCCAGCACTGTGCTACTTTAAATGGCAATTGCATTGTCATGCAACACTGTACACAAATGAAATTAATTATTTTTTTATTTTTTTTCTTAATAGAGCTTTCTTTTGGTGGTATTTAATCACCACTGAGTTTATTTTTTGCTATATAAATGACAATTTTTTTAAGTAAAAACAATATTTTCTACTTTCTGTTATAAAACATACTCTATTATTAAACTGTGGATATGTTTATCCAATCCCTTCAACAAGTGAACACGCCACCACTGCAATAGGTTGGATTCTTACCAGACAGCCTAGACCCTTTATTACTAAGGGTCAAACATGCTTGATGAATATGTCCCAGTAGGGGTCATCAGAAGGGATGTACAAAGGAACCACATCAGGAACAGCTCCAGAGCATCCAGGGGACTCCACCCAAATGACGACCATGTAGTCAGATGCTATATATATGATTTCCCACACAGGGGATAAATAAATACCAATACCAGTATTGGTTAAGTAACGTATAAAGAAACTGGTGGTGACAAGAGCTTAATGGAATGAGACAACCAACCCGCATCCCTTTATACATATACAATGGACGATTTTTCCTCTCAAAAAAAAGTATAACAAAAAGTATAAAAAATTATCAGAATTTTATTGTATCAAAATTTAAAAGAAAAACATGTGCTAGAATAGAAACAATGGATAAAAGCAACAATGGATGCCAGAATTAACAAATGATGAAAAATACAACCAGGATATACATGACAAGTCGACAGAGCTACACAAAACCCCACAAAGGCTATATCAGCAAGGAGCCAATTGACAGTGCAGGCCCAACGCGTTTCGAGGCTTTATATAAGGATTACGACCTCTTCTTCAGGGGCTAGAGGTAAGGTGTATATCTGTCTGCGAAACATTGTTACAAAAAAAGAGACAAAAAGACACACAATGAAAAACATATTAATGTCAGAAAATCATGCATATATACAACTATTTACATAATCAGATTGTGATGTAATTACAAAAAATGTATCCTAACCATGCTATTGCAGGGTCAATACTGTATGGCATCCACCCCAAACAAGGGGGAAGGGGGGAACGGTAAGCCACCGGGGCCCAGATCCGAATATCAGCGATGCCGCCACACAACCAGGACCGCCAGCAGATCAGGACCAGACACAGAGGGCGTCACGTCCCCTCAGCTGTATTTTAAATTCTTAAATTTTAAATACCGTCCCATACAATCAGCACGTCGTCAATATATCGACGCCAAAGGACTACATTGTCCATGTATGGGCGTGTGGATTCGGATTGCTTTAACATGGTTTCCCATTCCCCCAGGTACAGGTTGGCATACGATGGGGCACAAGAAGTCCCCATCGCAACCCCCTGTACCTGGAGGAAAAAGCTGCCATTGAACGCAAAGTACACTCAATGTTACGTTCAAACGCGCTAGGTCCATTAAGGACAATTTGGTATCGAGCGAATATGTGGGGGGTGGGACAGGAAAGCGAGATCCATGCAAACGCATGGGAACCTTCCGCTGTGGCGGATGCCCTTACTGTCAGTTTATGAATACCAAATCTAATATCAAACTACCCGATGGCAGCAAATATACACCAAAACACTTTGCTAATTGCAAAACAATTGGTGTAATATATTTACTCATGTGTGACTGTGCAAGCTATTATGTCGGTAAAACAAACCAGGAATTCTGGCGGAGGGCCTACCGCCATATAATTTCTATGAAAACGTGTAACCCCAGTTTACCACTGGACAGACACGTTTCTAATTTTCATTCTGGGGTATTTCCCAAACTGTCTTTTCTGATTCTTGACCGCGTCCATCCAGGGTTACGTGGGGGGGATTGGAACAAAATCCTTCTGCAAAAAGAACAAAAGTGGATTTTTCGCCTTCAGGCCACTAGGGCACCAGGCCTTAACGATACCACGTCCTTTAGACCCTTTCTAGAGGGTTTTACTTCGGGGGGGAACCCCCCGATGTAAATACCCCCATTTTCCTGTAGAATCAGTGGGAATTGGATAAAGGTGAGCCAATAATAATTTGCAATCGGATGGGGACTGTGTTAGAAAAGAGCCATTATCCTTTTTGTATGTCACTATTAGCGTTCAATTAATTTTTTCCTTCTCCCCCAATTTTTTTTTTTTTTTCACACTCATGCTGGAAAATCTTTTTTTTTTTTTTTTCCTCCCCTCCTTTTGCAATACATGCTCTCAACCACTAGTTATGTCTGCATTGACATCTTGCTGTTATTGTCCTTCATGTGTGGCTATTCATGGGTCAATGTTGTGTTATTCCACTCTGCCCTGGGGCCTGGGGGGGTGTGTGCCGTCGGGGATGCGGTTCTGGGGGCGCCGCTGTGTGTGCGGTCTCGCCTGTCGGCATTCGGATCTGACACTTGGCGCACGGGGGCCGAAGCTGCCACTTTTAGCTGGCAATGCTCGGCCTCCGTATAGACGATCGCTCATGACCGGGATTTGCTTATCCCGTTGTCATGGCGATCTGTGCGCTGCGGGTGCCTGACGCGGACGTCAGTCCCCTCCCAGCACGGGTCATGCTTTCCTTCCAGGGTGTGATACAATCCGCTCTTGGATTGGACTCGTGCGTGGGGTGGGGGGGCTGGTCTGCGCGCCGGGGACTCGGGGGGCGGCTCCTCCTGTCAGCAATGACGCTGCTCCCTGTGGAGTCAGCTGTCTCACATATGCTCCTAATTAGGAACACTATTTAAAACCACACTAAGACTGTCAGCTCATACCCTGGGAGGACACAGAACTGAAAGTGCAGCTGCTATGATATGCTCAAGGTAAAGAACTTAACTCTTTTTGTTATATCCATAATTAAGGCTTACTTGAAACTAATTATGGAGCTGCAGTGTACATATACACACTGAGCACCAATAGGGTTTATGGAGTTGTAAGATATTTTTACAACCTATGCTCTTTGATACATTTAATAGCCTTTATTCATTTACCATTGAGACACATACTTTCCCTGTTTATATCACTCTAGCCGCTGAATATAGACGCTCTTCTGCCATTTTTCCCCCGGAGCGAGGTATCTAAAATCTATCAGCCACTATAGACAACACTGTTGTGTGAATCAGCACAGGGATCAAGCCTTCATTATGCACCAATAGGTATGTTCACAGGACTCCTGTGGATGTGTGTTTACAGGAAAAATATTTATTTGAGTAACCCCCCCTTTTTTTTTTTTTCCTGATGCTGATTCTTAGTATATCCTACACACTGGGGGTGCTGTCAGTTGCTGTTTACCCGCCCGAGGAGTCAAGGCTTAGATAATCCTAGCCTGCGTCAATAGGTAGGTACAACTTTACACTTACTAGAGTCCCCCGTCTTGAACCCATTAGGGGGAACTTCTCATACAGCAAAATAGTAAAATCTTGTCCTGGGACCTGTGTATCCCACACTTATAAATCCTCCCCTTGTCTTCTTGGTTTTTAGCTGACAGAGATTTTGATAAAGAGAATTTAAAATACAGCTGAGGGACGTGACGCCCTCTGTGTCTGGTCCTGATCTGCTGGCGGTCCTGGTTGTGTGGCGGCGTCGCTGATATTCGGATCTGGGCCCCGGTGGCTTACCGTTCCTCCCTTCCCCCTTGTTTGGGGTGGATGCCATACAGTATTGACCCTGCAATAGCATGGTTAGGATACATTTTTTGTAATTACATCACAATCTGATTATGTAAATAGTTGTATATATGCATGATTTTCTGACATTAATATGTTTTTCATTGTGTGTCTTTTTGTCTCTTTTTTTGTAACAATGTTTCGCAGACAGATATACACCTTACCTCTAGCCCCTGAAGAAGAGGTCGTAATCCTTATATAAAGCCTCGAAACGCGTTGGGCCTGCACTATCAATTGGCTCCTTGCTGATATAGCCTTTGTGGGGTTTTATGTAGCTCTGTCGACCTGTCATGTATATCCTGGTTGTATTTTTCATCATTTGTTAATTCTGGCATCCATTGTTGCTTTTATCCATTGTTTCTATTCTAGCACATGTTTTTCTTTTAAATTTTGATACAATAAAATTCTGATAATTTTTTATACTTTTTGTTATACTTTTTTTTGAGACTTCCACCCTTTAAAGTAACGTATAAATAACCATATAGTAAGAAAAAATTATATAAATATTGCAAATGAAAAAGTCAGGAATTATCTATGAAGCTATTGACATCCCAATCTACGTTTTTTTTTTTTCTTTATAAGGCTGTTGTTTGCTATAAGCTACTGTATGTGTTATGGTCTCTTTTTCTTTTTCTTTTATCTGTTCATTATGTTTATTTTACCTGGTATGTATGCAATCTTGTAAGAGGCATTTCTTGCTGAGAATATGGTTATTTAGCCTATATATGTTTTAGTACTGTCTTCCTCAGAGTTGTACATACTTGTCTTTTGAACCTAAAAAAAAACATTTGTAATAAAAAAAATTAAGTAACACCCAAGCACATAAACCCCCCTCAAAAAAAAAAGTTTTGAAGCCCCCCACATACATGTACATGTCGGGTATCTATTTACTCTGTGTGACCTCCTCTTTCATATTTTACCAAAAAATTGGGTACTTTATTGTGTCCCCTTTATATTAACTTTAGTGTATTTTTTTACTAAAATATTGAATTTCCTAGAGCTACCACCATTTTTTTCTCGTGTCTCTCAAGTCCCAGGCTTCAACAGCCTTGTTGTTAAATCCAGCAACCATGAAGCAGGGTTGTAAACCTGCCCATGGGATAGAAAATCCAAATGATCTGGAAGAGCCCATGGAGCATCTGCAAGATGGCTACTACCACATCCATCTAGGCAAATTAGGAGCTATGAGTATCAGAATGCCATCCATCCTGATCCCATAGAGCAGACAATGTAGGATTTTTAGGGAAGAAAGGTGTAGATCAAATTATACTGATCCCACAGAGCCAACAGAATATTCATTGTCTCCATCACAAAATCTGGTGGTTTAGGGACATATTAAACAATAGCATTAAAATAAAAGAACAAAAGTAGTGGCTAAATACAAAGGTAAAAATAAAATAAACAAGAAAATACTGTCCATTAAATAGTTTATCAGGAGTTTACAATCAGCATAAAAAATGTCTAAGAACAACCTGTTTATAGGAAAAGTTTTAGTAGTCATTTTCAGCCAATCAGAGAAAGCCTTGTATTCGTTGATGGATGGAAAGTTCCCATTCTGTTGCTGCAACACAGGGATGTATACTGTATGTAGCTGATGCTAGGCTTTAAACTGCAAAGAAATAAAAGTGATCTTAAAGTTAAATTGTGGCCAATCTATGGGCATGCGATTATTTACATATCCACTTGAAGACCAGGCCTTTTCTGGCACTTTTTGTTTACAAGTAACAATCAGCTTTTCTTGCTAGAAAATCACTTAGAACCCCCAAACATTATATATTTTTTAAAGCAGTCATAGAGAATAAATTGATGGGTTTTGCAATTTTGCATATCATACAGTATTTGCGCAGCAGTTTTTCAAATAACTTTTGGGAAAAAATAAACTTTTTTGAATTTTGGTGCAAAAAACACAATACATAAGCCATTTTTTAAAAATATAAAAGATGATTTCGAACTTAGTGAAAGTTAATAGATACAAAGCATGTCACACTTTAAAATTGCACACACCCGTGCAACAGCGACAAACAACTTAAATTTTACTATCATTACACAACACTTTAAAAGCCTTTACAGGTTACCACTTTAAATTTACAGAGGAGGTGTAGTGCTAGAATTATTGCCCATGATCTGACATTTGTGGCAATACCTCACATGTGTGGGATGATCACTGTTTGCGTGCAGGCGGGACCGACGCACAAGTTCACCTTTGGTTGCTAGCATGGGAGGGACTGGGGCACTTACATTTTTTTTTTTTAATATTAATTTTTTTTTTTTTTAATCATTTTTATTGTAAGCATCCTTTGTGCCAGCAATAGGCATGTGACAAGTACTCTTTATGGAGGGGATCTAGGGTCTAAAAGAGTCCAAATACCTCCTATGCCCCTGAAAGCATGCAAAACACCAAGATAGGTTATTTTGAATACTTTTGCATTTTAAAAAATGGCTCGGCTAACATCCAGGTTGCCATAGCAGACACCCGATCAAAGCCAAAACCGGCTTTGTATGGTCTCTAACTAGCCGGCAGATGCAGATGATGCTCTTATCTTCTCGGGGGATACCTCAGTCATTAATAAAACTTATGAGACTCATTTCTGCGTTTGGGCATTTTTCAGGGTTTTCAGATCAATTGGGAGAAATTAACACTGCTGCCATTAGACGATGAGGAAATTACCTTGCCAGACCAAGCCTCTCAAATACAAATTAAGCAAACAGTTAAATATCTGAGGGTTGAGATAACTCAGAATGTAAAGGATTATATTGATCTGAATCTTAAACAATTACTGCTTAAATGTATGGATAAATGTCAGAGTAGGTGCAAACTTCCATTGACAGTGATTGGCAGAGTTAATCTTATAAAAATGAACTGGACCCTGCAATTGCTTTATATTCTTCACAACTCCCCCATAGGGATCACATTCTGGTTTAGGAATGTGGAATCTGTATTTCGAGAACTTATATAGCAGAAAAAACAACCCTGTATTAAATTAACTACTTTAATGTTAGCTAAAAATGCTGCTATTCCACATGTAAAAAGTTATTTCCTTGCCTCGCAGTTACAGCACTGATTGGATGGTAGTGTTGGACTCTGATCCCATACAGGGCCTGATACTATCGATATAAGGTGAATATCCATTAATCTCACTATTGGAGACAAGAAATTTGCTACAGGATAAAAGTTTTTTAACGGGTAAACTATTCAAAAAAGTTTCGCAGGAAATGAAAAATATTACAAATGTTCCAATATGGAATAACTACAGTTGTAGAGAATTGTTGAAATTGGAGGGGTTTGATTTATTGAAAAAACAAGGATTGTGTTTTTAAAAGCAACTATTTCAGAATGATATACTGAAAACGTTTACTCAACTAACTGATGAGTATTGAATTCCAAATCAAAGATTTTTTTCAATTCCCACAACTTAGACATGATATACAGGAGCAGGCCCACTCCCTTGTATTAAAAATTAGCAAATTATTATTATTATTATACGCGATTTATATAGCGCCAACAGTTTACGCAGCGCTTTACAATGTATAGGGGAGACAACACAATTACAGTACAGTTCAATACAAAAGGTACAGGAGGGCCCTGCTCGTACAGCTTACATTCTAAAGGGAGGGGGTGGTGGTACAAAAGGTAATAGCTGCAGAGAATGATTTGATGGGGGTGGCTCAGGGACAGTTGTAATTTGGGTGTGGGATAGGCTTCCCTGAATAAATGAGTTTTCAGGGATCTCCTAAAGGTGGACAGGGTAGGGGCTGATCGGACATACTGGGCCAGGGAGTTCCAGAGGATGGGAGAGGCTCTGGAGAAGTCCTGAAGGCGAGCATGGGAGGAGGTAACAAGGGAGCTAGAGAGCAGGAGGTCATGGGAGGAGTGGAGGGGACGATTTGGGCGATATCTGCAGATGAGGTTGGTGATGTAAATGGGGGCGATGTTGTGAATGGCCTTGTAAGTTATGGTTAGCATTTTTAATTTTACACGGTGGGGTAGGGGAAGCCAGTGAAGAGATTGGTAGAGAGGGGCAGCAGTCACGGATCGATTAGTGAGGTGTATTAGTCTAGCAGCAGCATTCATAATAGACTGAAGGGGGATAGCCTGCTTAAGGGTAGGCCATTAAGGAGAAAGTTGCAGTAGTCAAAGCGGGAGTATATAAGTTGCTTTGTGGTGTCATTAGTCAGGAAGGGTCGTTTCTGGAGATGTTGCGGAGGTTAAGGTGGCAGGATTTAGCCAGTGATTGGATATGGGGGCTGAAGGAGAGGTCAGAGTCAAGGATTACACCCAGGACCCTGGCAAGTGTGGAGGGACCAATGGTTGTGTTGTGTTGATATTAATGGTGAAGTCACAAGGGGGGGGGGGGAGACCGTGAAGGAGGAAATAAAACAATCTCAGTTTTAGAAAGATTAAGTTTAAGGAAGTGATATGACATCCATACCGATATGTCATTCAGTAAGTTTGAGATTCGTTAGGAGATCAAGGGGGTGAGTTGAGGAGTGGAGAGATAGATCTGGGTGTCATCAGCATAGAGGTGGTATTGGAAGCCATGGGAGGTTATCAACTGGCCCAGGGAAGAGGTATAGAGTGCGAATAGGAGAGGCCCAAGGACGGAGCCTTGGGGTACCCCAACAGAAAGAGGAAGGGTAGCGGAGGAGATGGAGTTGTAAGTGACACTGAAAGTGCACTGAGATAGGTAGGAGAACCAGGATAATGCAGAATCACGGAGGCCAAGGGAGTGTAATTTGCTGAGGAGGAGCAGGTGGTCAACTGTGTCAAAAGCAGCAGAGAGGTCTAAAAGTATGAATATGGAGTAGTGGCCATTGCTTTTAGCAGTTAGTAGGTCATTGGTGAGTTTTAGTAGGGCAGTTTCAGTAGAATGTTGTGGGCGAAAGCCAGACTGTAGGGGGTCAAGAAGGTTGTTGTCCGTGAGGTAGCGACTCATTTGGTCATGAACAAGGCATTCAATGAGTTTGGAGGCAAACGGGAGCAGGGAGATGGGTCTTAAGTTATTCAAACAGGTGGGGTCTAGTGAGGGTTTTTTGAGTATGGGGGTAACCAGTGCATGTTTGAGCGGGGAAGGAAAGGTGCCGAAGGAGAGGGAGAGGTTGAAGATGTGGGTTAGGGAGTTGAAGATAGAGTGGGAAGGTAGTCGCAGTAATTGAGAGGGGACAGGGCCCAGGGGACAGGTAGTGAGGTGGGCCATGGAGAGGAGTTTATCAACTTCATCTGTGGTAACTGGGCAAAAGAGGGAGAGTATTGAGTGTGGTGTTGGACCTGATATGTTGGGTAGCAAATCTACAATAATCTTATTGCTGGACATAAGGGAGAATAAGCAGGGTCTCATATCTAGAGTATATGGGGTACCGCATAATAAGTTTCAAGAATCAGTAGCTATTCCATCAAAGACACAATGGGCATGAGATGTTGAGCCTATATCAGATGATCAATGGGCTTCGGCATCCTCTACAGTTCCCTTGGTTTCTTTATCTACTACGCAAAAATTAATCCAATTGTTTATTTTACATAGGTCTTATCATACACCCGAGAAGATATTTAAATGACAACATAGAGATAATCCCCTTTGTCCTGGATGTAAAGGGGGGCCAGCTAATTCAATACACATGTTATGGAGATGCCCCAAACTTCATTGTTATTGGCAGGAGGCAGTTAAGGCCATTAATGGCATGTTTGGAACAAAACTACTGATGGAACCAGGCACCTGGGAATCTAGGACTCCGGACTGTACTTATATAGCAATATCAAGGAGCCTGTTTCAGGCTCGTAAGGTAATAGCACAAAAGTGTATGTCAACATATCCCCCAACAATGGCGGAATTGAGAACACAAATAAAAGAAACCATGATTAAAGAAAAGTATATTTTTTTACATAGAGGCTACCCAGGGAAATTTGAGAGTATCTGGAAGAGATGGGTGGATTTTTGTGACTCAGATATGGGTAGAGATATATAAGACATGGGAGGAGAGGAGAGGGGGGAGGAGGAAGAAAGAGATACTGAGAGGAAGGATTGGTTTAGATGTCCTTAATTTTATTATTATTATACAATATTATCAAAGGGGGGAGCAAGGGAGAGGAAAGGGGAAAAGTGTCCTAGGGTGTCGCACTTTTTTTTTTTTTTTTTGTTTATGTGATCGATATTATATTATATACAGTATAATGAATACCGTTATGTTACTAGGGATGTATGTATGTAATGTTTTGTCCAATTTTGTTTGTAAAACAACAATAAAGAAAATATCTGATTAAAAAAAAAAAAAAAAACTAGCCAGCGGACATGCCATCTAGTAGCTCGGGTCTTCTGGTAAGCACTGGGTGAGCCCGAGGGAGCCCTAGAAGGCAGCGGGAGGGGGCATCCCTTCCCACGGCTTGTATTAGCCATTCAGTGGCTAGTTAGCCACTCTAATTACTAATCAATAAGAGCCGACAGTCAGCTCCAAAAAAAAACAGCACCAGGGCGGTGCCTAAACTAAGTGTCAGGTTATATAAAAAAAGAAAAAAGAAGAAAAGCTAAATATTATGAACACACAGTTTTCTTTGCTCAAATTGAAGACATTATGAAGTGTAAATGACTGAGCATCGCAAAGATAAACATTTAATGGCATTTAGGCCCTGTTCACACTGAATGCGACTTTGAAATCTTGCTACTTCACTTGAAGTGGCAAAATTTCAAAGTTGCAGGTCAGTGCGATTTCAGGTGCTACTTGCCTGACATCTGTGCGACTATGCAAGTTGCACCTGAAATCACAGAAAATCGTGCAGGAAAGTTTTCAAATCAGTGCAAGACCGCAAAGTTAAAGTCACACCGATTTGAACAGTTCCATTGCCAACAATAGAGTGTGACTTGTCATGCGATTTGGAACTGTCAAATCGTATGATAAGTAGGGATGGGCCGAACACCCCCTGTTCGGTTCGCACCAGAACATGCGAACAGGCAAAAAGTTCTAGCGAACATGTGAACACTATTACAGTCTATGGGACACGAACATGAAAAATCAAAAGTGCTAATTTTAAAGGTTTATATGCAACTTGCTCGTGGCTGTAATGTATTGCCGACTCTCAGCAATATGGATTGGATTTTAAGGGGAACTCCATGGCAAAATTTAAAAAAAATCCATACCAGACTCTTATCTGAGCATGCAGTCTGGAGGTCAGGATAGGGCAGGGACGAGCAAGGTCCCCCTCCTGAACCATACCAGGCCACATGCCCTCAACATGGGGAGGGTGTTTTGGGGTCCCCCCCAAAGCACCTTGTCGCCATGTTGATGGGGACAATAGCCTCTTCCCGACAATCCTGGACATTGGTTGTTGGGGTCTGCGGGTGGGGGGCTTATCGGAATCTGAAAGCCCCCTTTAACAAGGGGACCCACAGATCCCGGCCTCCCCCATGTGAATGGGTATCGGGTACATTGTACCCCTACCCATTCACCAAAAAAGTGTCAAAAAATAAAAACCATAATAGACATTTTTTGTAGCCCCGCCTTTCCCTATATAACAGTTGCCACAGCCAAGAGACAGTAGTCGCCAGGAGGCCTCCCATCGAGGCGGAGGTTTTTTATTTTTTTCAAATTTCCGGGTGCATCGGGTGGCGTGATTAAAGATGGATGGACATCACAAGATACTTTTTTCTTTTTTTAATAAAGGAATTGTCAAAAATTGTCTGTTATGATTTTTACTTTTTGACACTTTTTTGGTGAATGGGTAGTGAATGTACCCAATACCCATTCACACAGGGGGTGAGCCGAGATCTGGGGGTCCCCTTGTTAAAGGGGGTTTCCAGATTCTGATAACCCCCCGCCCGTAGACCCTGACACGTCAAAGCACCCTCTCCATGTTGAGGGCAAGCAGCCTGGTATGGTTCAGAGGGTGGGGGCTCGCTGCTTGCTTGGATAAGGGTCTACTATGATTTTGGGGGGGACTCCACGCTGTTTTTTTTCTACATTTTGGCATTTAGTTCCCCTTAAAATCTATGCCAGACCCAAAGGGCCTGATATGGATTTTTGGGGGGGACTCCACGCTGTTTTTTTTTACATTTTGGCATTGAGTTCCCCTAAGATCTACACTGTTGCAGTTTTACCTGCCATTTTTTTTCTTAATTCTGTCAAAGGGTCCCCCTTAACCACATACACTGTATTATATACTATACACTGATTGCGCTGTGAAAAAGTATTTTTTGAATTTTGTATTTTTTTGCATATCTGTCACACTTAAATCCCAATAAAAAAAACAAATTTTACTATTACACAAAGATAACCCAAGTAAATACAAAATGCCATTTTTAAAAGATGGTTTCATTTATTAAGGCAAAAAAGCTGTCCAAACCTGCCTGGCTTTATGTGAAAAAGTAATTGTCCTTAAACCTAATAACTGGTTGTGCCACCCTTGCCAACTGGTTTGCAATAACTGGCAATGAGTCTTTTGCATTGCTGTGGAGCAATGTTGGCCCACTCTTCTTTGCAGAATTGTTTTAATTCAGCCACATTGAAGGGTTTTCCAGCATGAATGGCCTGTATAAGGTCATAATACAGCATCTCAACTGGATTTAAGTCTGGGCTTTGGCTAGGCCACTCCAAAACCTAAACTTTGCTTTGTTTGAACAATTTGGAGGTGGACTTGCTGTTGTGTTTCAGATCATTGACCTGCTGCATAACACAAGCACACTTGAGGTCACAAACTGATGACCAGGCATTCTCCTTTAGGATTTTCTGGTAGAGCTCAGAATTCATGGTTCCATCAATTATGGTAAGTCATTCAGGTCCTGAAGTTGCAAAGCAGCCCTGGACCATCACACTACCACCACCATGTCTGACTGTTGGTATGATGTTATTGTTATTAAATGCTGTATTCGTTTTATGCCAGCTGTAACGGGACACAGACCTTCCAAAAAGTTAAATTTTTGTCTCATCAGTCCACAGAATATTTGCCTAAAAGTCTTGGTGATAATCAAGGTGTTTTTTGGTAAATGTGAGATGAGCCTTTGTGTTCTTTTTGGTCAGTAGTGTCTTTGGCCTTGGAAGTCTCCCATGGATGCCTTTTTTGCCCAATCTCTTTCTTATTGTTGAATCATGAACACTGATCTTACGTGAGGCAAGCGAGGCCTGCAGTTCTTTAGATGTTGCTCTGGGTTCTTTTATGACCTCCTGGATGAGTCGTCATCATACTCTTGGAGTAATTTTTGTAGGCAGGCCACTTCTGGGAAGATTCACCACTGTTCCAAGTTATCTCCATTTGTGGAAAATGGCTTTCCCCGTGGTTTACTGGAGTTCCAAACCCTTCCTAGACTGCTACATTACTTTGTTTCTAATCTGTTCTTGATTTTTTTTAGATTGTGGCATGATGTGTGGCTTTTTGTGATATGTTAGTGTGCTTTATTTTGTCAGACAGCTTCTATTTATGTGAATTCTTGATTCAACAGGTTGGGCAGTAATCAGGCCTGGGTGTGGCAAGTGAAATTTAACTCAGCTTTCCAAAAAATTGTGGTTAATCACAGTTCATTCATGATTCAGCATGGGTGTGGGAAATTACTTTTTCACAAGCAGGTTTGAACAGCTTTTTTCCCTTAATAAATTTAATAATAATTTAAAAACTGCATCTTGGATTTACTCGGGTTATCTTTGTGTAATATTACACTTTGTTTGATGATCTGAATCATTTAAGATTTATATATATATATATATATATATATATATATATATATATATATATATATATATATATATATATATATATATACACACACACACATACACTACATTGCCTGCACTGTATATATATATTCTACACTGACTGCACTGTTTGTGATATAGATATAGATATAGGTATATATACACACACACACACACACACACACACATACTAAACTGCCTGCACGCCACTAACTAACCTGCCTAATCTAGCCTCTCAATCTCCACATTATCACTCTACATTCGGCTGCCGTATAAGCAGCCTTATATAGTGTGGGGCGTGGACTTAGCCCCCTGAGCCACGATTGGCCAAAAGCACCCTGCCTTTGGCCAATCATGGCTTTCACAGCAGATCACGCTGTGATTGGCCAAAGCATGCAGGCCATGTGCATTATGGGGCGCTCCGTGGCACTCAAATTTGCCACAAACACCCCATATGTCCGTTTGTTCTGTGAACATCCAGACCATGCCTAATGACAAGTTGCACTGGTGTGAACGGGGGCCTAAGGTGTTAACACACAGGTGTAACATTTAAGTTTTAAAGACAACTGGCACGTTTCTCTTTTTGATGTCTTGCTCTGATTTTTGCACAGTATAGAAGCTGATATCTTTTGAATAGATACCTTTATATATTACTTGTCATACAGTGCCTTAAAAAAGTATTCATACCCCTTGGGTATTTTCCACATTTTGTCATGTTACAACCAAAAATGTAACTGTATTTTATTGGGATTTTATGTTAAAGACCAACATAAAGTCGCACATAATTGTGAAGTAGAAGGAAAATTATAAATGGTTTTCAACATTTTTTTAAAAATATCTGAAAAGTGTGGCGTGCATTTGTATTCAGTAGAAAAAAATGTGTGGACTCGCGCTTAGCAAATAAATAAATTTGTGGCTGAGGAGTGCCGCACAGTGCGGTGTATACATAAATATAATATAATATTATGCCAAACTGTACCATGTACAATGTGAAAAATTGTAACGGGAACACATAGATCTCTCTATTAAACAGTGCAATAATACAAACATAACAATCAAAACTTCAGATAAAATCCATGGGTAATGAATGAAACAAAAAATAAATAAATAAATCAATCAATCATAAAGGTCCATATGGGAGAAACCCAAAAGGTGATGTACAGTCCTAAGTGATTCAAAATAAGATAGAATCATGAATGTGTGGGTCCACCACCAAAAAGAAAGGGGAGCCTGGCCGCTTACCGGAACCCCATGACCCCCCGTTACAGAGGGTCTAAATGGGCATTGAAATCCTGCTAGTCTGGAACTCCCACGGATGAGGATGGAACTTGGAAGGGCGTCAGGGACTGTGATGGAAATGGACGAATCCCCAAGGAGACTCAGCTCTCAGCATTAGTAGTCATCATAGGAAAGAAAAAAGGGAGGGCTCCCATAGTGTAAAATCAAAGGTGGTTTATTAAAGTAAAAAACATAAACACTTACATGTAGGTATAAAATCGTCATCAATGAAAGAACAACCTGTGGCACCGGCCGGATAGCCACAGGTAGCCCGTCCTACTGGGTGTACAGCGACAGTGGGAGGTGGCGCGATGAAGCCGCTCAGCCCTACGCTGCGTTTCGCAATAAATTTGCGTCTTCCAGGGGCACGAGCTGCTCATCGCATCACCTCCCTTAAATAATAAAACAAAACAAAGAGCCTCGCTCTGGAGTCACCCAGGCCGTATTCGCAATAGCCTGGAGCGCACCTGGTGTCAGTGTGCAGAGGCGCCGGGACTCTACTTCCGCACTAGCCTCAAACGAAAAAGAGAGACCGCGGCGCTAGTGCGCATGCGCGCCCCAAAACTCCGTCAGCATCACGCCGGGACTCCACTTCCGCACCGGCCTGAAACAAAATAAGACCGCAGCGCTAGTGCGCATGCGCGCCCCAAGGCTCCGTCAGCATCACCCGATGTTAAATCCAATAGTTGGATGAACGACCGGGGTCTCGTGCGCATGCGCGCCCCATGTCCATCCCCCCACGTATTACATGTTAGGGATCCACAGGTGAGCGCGGTAGCAATGAAGACCAAGTAATGGGGGAGTGGGTTTGTGTATGTCCTCCCAAAATGTGCTATATCAAACCTGGTGCATCAAATTGGATGGATGCACCAGGTTTGAACCGACAACGTATATAAATAATCTCATGGAATCAAACTAGTGACACACAAGGTCAAAATCAAGGAAAAAACGTCCTAGGGGGACATGCACAAATAGTGCAGTGCGACCCCTAGTGGCCTTCCTACAAAATGTATAGACACTATAACCAATCATCTTCTTATTATAAACCGTCAGGCTACAGCAAAGGTGTACACACGTGGTACTAGGATGGTTAAAGTGAAAGTGAACAATAAAAAATTAAAGTGCTAACTACTATATTGTGTTAAAGCACCTCTAATTATGACAATAAAATGTGATCAAAACTAACACATACATCAAATGATAATGTCATCATGAGGTGCATGATTAGACTGCAAGAATAGTGGAGTGTTCCCCCAGAATTGGGTAGATCCAAAGCCAGGGGGGGGGAGAAGGGGGAAGAAGGGCAACCCACCCAATGTCAGACTATTCAAGTTGAATAGTCTGACATTGGGTGGGTTGCCCTTCTTCCCCCTTCTCCCCCCCCTGGCTTTGGATCTACCCAATTCTGGGGGAACACTCCACTATTCTTGCAGTCTAATCATGCACCTCATGATGACATTATCATTTGATGTATGTGTTAGTTTTGATCACATTTTATTGTCATAATTAGAGGTGCTTTAACACAATATAGTAGTTAGCACTTTAATTTTTTATTGTTCACTTTCACTTTAACCATCCTAGTACCACGTGTGTACACCTTTGCTGTAGCCTGACGGTTTATAATAAGAAGATGATTGGTTATAGTGTCTATACATTTTGTAGGAAGGCCACTAGGGGTCGCACTGCACTATTTGTGCATGTCCCCCTAGGACGTTTTTTCCTTGATTTTGACCTTGTGTGTCACTAGTTTGATTCCATGAGATTATTTATATACGTTGTCGGTTCAAACCTGGTGCATCCATCCAATTTGATGCACCAGGTTTGATATAGCACATTTTGGGAGGACATACACAAACCCACTCCCCCATTACTTGGTCTTCATTGCTACCGCGCTCACCTGTGGATCCCTAACATGTAATACGTGGGGGGATGGACATGGGGCGCGCATGCGCACGAGACCCCGGTCGTTCATCCAACTATTGGATTTAACATCGGGTGACGCTGACGGAGCCTTGGGGCGCGCATGCGCACTAGCGCTGCGGTCTTATTTTGTTTCAGGCCGGTGCGGAAGTGGAGTCCCGGCGTGATGCTGACGGAGTTTTGGGGCGCGCATGCGCACTAGCGCCGCGGTCTCTCTTTTTCGTTTGAGGCTAGTGCGGAAGTAGAGTCCCGGCGCCTCTGCACACTGACACCAGGTGCGCTCCAGGCTATTGCGGATACGGGCCTGGGTGACTCCAGAGCGAGGCTCTTTGTTTTGTTTTATTATTTAAGGGAGGTGATGCGATGAGCAGCTCGTGCCCCTGGAAGACGCAAATTTATTGCGAAACGCAGCGTAGGGCTGAGCGGCTTCATCGCGCCACCTCCCACTGTCGCTGTACACCCAGTAGGACGGGCTACCTGTGGCTATCCGGCCGGTGCCACAGGTTGTTCTTTCATTGATGACGATTTTATACCTACATGTAAGTGTTTATGTTTTTTACTTTAATAAACCACCTTTGATTTTACACTATGGGAGCCCTCCCTTTTTTCTTTCCTATGATGACTACTAATGCTGAGAGCTGAGTCTCCTTGGGGATTCGTCCATTTCCATCACAGTCCCTGACGCCCTTCCAAGTTCCATCCTCATCCGTGGGAGTTCCAGACTAGCAGGATTTCAATGCCCATTTAGACCCTCTGTAACGGGGGGTCATGGGGTTCCGGTAAGCGGCCAGGCTCCCCTTTCTTTTTGGTGGTGGACCCACACATTCATGATTCTATCTTATTTTGAATCACTTAGGACTGTACATCACCTTTTGGGTTTCTCCCATATGGACCTTTATGATTGATTTATTTATTTATTTATTTTTTGTTTCATTCATTACCCATGGATTTTATCTGAAGTTTTGATTGTTATGTTTGTATTATTGCACTGTTTAATAGAGAGATCTATGTGTTCCCGTTACAATTTTTCACATTGTACATGGTACAGTTTGGCATAATATTATATTATATTTATGTATACACCGCACTGTGCGGCACTCCTCAGCCACAAATTTATTTATTTGCTAAGCGCGAGTCCACACATTTTTTTCTTTTGTATTCTTTATTGTGTTTGTGTCACAATTTAGGACATCGCAGCTTTATGTCATTTATTCTGTAGATATTTGAAGCGCAATTATTTATTGTTTTTTTGTTATTTGTATTCAGTCCCCTTTACTCTGATACCCCTAACAAAATCTAGTGCAACCAATTGCCTTTAGAAGTCCACCTGTGTGTGATTTAGCACTGGTTCACATTGGAGCGATTTGGCATGCATTTTTTTAATATGTCAAATCGCATGCCAAATCGGCAGCAATTGCCGGTAATGGCACCGTCTGAATTGGTGCGATGCCTCACTGATTTCCAAAAAGTAGTTTCTGTACTACTTTTGTGACTTTGGGGTGCGATTTCCATAGACATCTGAGCACAACTGCAAATCTACCAAGACATAGTAGTCTGACAGGCCAGGCAAGGAGAGCATTAGACAGAGAAGCAGCCAAGAATCCCATCGTAACTCTGGAGGTGCTGCAGAAATCCACAGCTCAGGTGGGAGAATCTGTCCACAGGACAACTATTAGTCGTGTACTCCAGAAATCTGGCCTTTATGGAAGAGTGGCAAGAAGAAAGCCATTTTTGAAAGAAAGCCATAAAAAGTCTTGTTTGCAGTTTGCGAGAAGCCATGTGGGGGACACAGCAAACATGTGGAAGAAGGTGCTCCGGTCAGATGAGACCAAAATTTAACTTTTTGGCCTAAAAGCAAAACGCTATGTGTGGCAGAAAACTAATACTGCATATCACCCTGAACACAACTTCCCAACTGTGAAACATGGTGGTGGCAGCATCATGTTGTGGGGATGCTTTGCTTCAACAGAGACAGGGAAGCTGGTCAGAGTTGATTGGAAGATGGATGGAGCCAAATACAGGGCAATCTTAGAAGAAAACTTGTTAGAGTCTGCAAAAGACTTGAGACTGGGGTGGAGGTTCACCTTCAAGCAGGGCAACGACCCAAAACATACAGCCAGAGCTACAATAGAATGGTTTAGATCAAAGCCTATTTATGTGTTAGAAAGGCCCAGTCAAAGTCCAGACCTAAATCTGTGGCAATACTTGAAAATTGCTGTTCATCCGAGGGGCAGGAGGCGGAGCCTAGCAGAGCAGACATGCATTGTTAGAGCTCCACACCGCTGAGGAGAGAAGAGAAGGACAAAGCGGAGCCTGCAGGCTCAAAAGGTATCCATTTGAACCTTTTTGCCCCAGGGAACAAACTGTGAAAGTTTGGGCAGGAAATATGGTACTGGGAGGAAACCGTGGCAGAAATAAAAATCACCTCACAAAGAGCTCACAGGCACTCACTGCAGCTGAAGCAGCTCCAGTCACCTCACAAGATACAGCATCAGGGCGCTCTCACAGACAGAAAATGTCACAGCAAGACTCTCCATTTGAGTCAGATACAGAACAAATCCTCTCACAAACTTCTCCACAAGCCTCCTCAGTATCCCCAGTAATATTATTACAATTTGAAAAGATGCTTCACAAGGCTTTAAAACAAACCTCAGACCAAATAACAAAAAGCCTAACCAAAGAAATAAGAGAGCTGGGAAACCGCACCGCAGCCTTAGAAATAAAAATGGATGAAATTGAAATTACAACCCAAGAAAATATAACAGAATTGGAACAATTAAAAAAAGAGAATTTAATACTTCAAACTAAACTCGAAGATTACGAAAATAGAGCCAGACGTTCAAACTTGCGCATAAGGGGAATACCTGAAACTGTGACAGACCTGCAATCTACTATTACTGCTCTATTACAAGAACTAAAGCCAGATATCCCTATTGAACGTTTAGAACTGGACAGAGTACACAGAGCCCTCACAGCCAAAAAGAAAGATGGACCCCCACGTGATATAATCACAAAATTTCATTATTACAGAACGAAAGAACAAATACTAATTGCTGCAAGAGAAAAAAAGGAACTTAATTTTCAAGGACACAATTATCAAATTTTTGCTGACCTATCCCAACTTACTATTACTAAAAGACGATCCATGAAACCCCAACTAATGGAACTGCAACGCCACAACATTATGTATCAATGGGGCTTCCCCTTTTCAGTCAGATTTAACTACCAAGGTACAATTTACAGAAGCAGATCAGCAGATGAACTACAACAAACCCTTTTAAAATTAAATCTGACAGAACCCACAAGCAGCAACACTCCCACACGCAGAAGAATGGCGTCATCTTCACCTTCAGGCAGCACCCAGAAAATTTCAGAACAAAATGGGAATCATCATTCTCACAAAAGAGGCCGTTATGCCACATCATCCATGGGCCAAGAAGATTCAATGGACTGACATCCTAATTCCTGATATCTCTTCATTTATTATACTAAGAGATGGTTCTCTATAAAAAACCTATATTTATAACTGAATGTAACTGCATTCTGATAGTCACACACTGTGTGGGATCATGTTACATTCCAGTTATATTTCTTATTACTTCTGATTCATATAGCCTTAGAATATATAAGTGAAATAAGGAAATTCTTGTTCAGTTATATATTATCAGGTAATAACAATAGATTTATTACTTTTTAGGACAAATATGTTCAATAATCCAGAAGTAATGGAAGCTTTTTCTTTCTTTTCTTAAAACAAATATATTATTACCTAACTAGTTCCTAGAATTATGTTTTTGTTTATTCTAATCTGAAGCAATACAACCTCAATTTTATGAGTTAACATATCTAAACAGTTACATATGAATAAAATATGTAATTGTTTACTCTAAAAGGGTTAAAATCCCAAAATAATTCAAACTATCTTCATCAATACCAAAGTTATTAACAGTACCTTTCTAACTGAATTATTTAGCCTAGGGCAAGACTAACCATATACAACCACCCTGGAATAAATAATTTCAACAAAAACTATATTCTGCACTCCAATTAATGAAACATCATTTTGATGTCTTTTGACATAGCACTTCTCTCCTGTAAGCGGAAGATCCGTGTACCCCCATTAGCCCTCCTCATTCTCCCAACCATATTATGTGGGAGTGTGACGAAGGCACTTATTCCCCTGAGAGAGATATTTATTCTCTTTCACGGGTAAATTGTGATTACTTGCAAAAAATAATTTATACAATGTATCATCTAATCGCATATGTTTTTTGTTTACTCTTTACTCCAGAATTCACTGTTTTTTTTTCTATTTATTCATCTCTTCAGTCCACACAGGTTGATCTGCGCAGTCAGCTCTGCATAACAAAAAGTAAGTCAAAACTATTTGATCTATTGCCATGGCACCACTGAATATACTTTCCCTGAATGTTCAGGGAATAAATGTCCCTCAAAAAAGGACCAAAGCCTTCCGTACTTTCCATAACAAGAAGGCTCACATAGTATGGTATGCCTCCAAGAAACACACTTCACCAAAGATTCTACTCCAAAATATATTTCTCCTTTTTATCAACAAATTTACACGGCTTCTGCCTGTACCAAGCAAAGGGGAACTCTAATTGCATTTCACCGATCCACACCATTCACCTTATCATCAGAAATTAAAGACCCAGAAGGTAGATACCTGATACTCATGGGTTATATAATGGATACAGCAATCACGGTGATTTCCTACTACGCTCCTAACAAACAACCTACACCATTCCTCTCACATATATTACAAGTGATTAATACACACAAAATAGGAACAGTGATAATGTGTGGGGATTCGAACCAGGTCCTCCTCCCATTTCTAGATAAATCACCTTTTACACCATCCAAAATAACCTCTAGATTACCTTTTTCTCAACTTCTTTCCAAATACAATCTGGTAGATTCATGGAGAGAAAGTAACCCAATGAAAAAGAAATTCACTTATTTCTCGCACCCTCATCAAACCTTCACCAGAATAGATCATATTTTTCTAACAATAGGAATGATACCAGAAATTATTGCATCAGATATAATTCCGATTCCGTGGTCTGACCATAATGCAGTATACACTACTATAGCCTCAGCCATACCAAAAGCGCATGACCCAACGTGGTACTTACCGGACATAATGCTCAAACACCCACTACATCAGATGGCCATTGAACAAGCTTTAAAGGAATACATATCAATTAATAACACAACAGACATCTCCCCAATAACACTGTGGGAAGCTCATAAGCCTGTCTTGCGTGGTACAATACAAAGACAAATGGCACTATTTAAACGGGAACGCAAAAATCTAGCAAAAAAACTAGAACTCAATTTTAATGCAGCCTACATATCATTTCAAGATAATCCATCTCAGAGTACAAAATCTCATCTGGAAAAATCTAGATTGGAATACGATCTATTTCTCACTGAGTCAGTTGATAAATCCCTCAAACGCTCCAAACACAATTTCTACATGAATACAAACAAACCAGGTACATATTTGGCTCGGGCATTAAATTCAACTAACAAATCTTTCAAACCAATAAGTTTGAAATTATCAAAAAATGTTTACACTTGTAATCCAGTTAAAATAGTCCATAAATTTCACTCACATCTCGCAACTTTATACAAGACAAACAATGAATTTAATCCTACAGAAGCTGAATCCTTCTTCTCAAAAATAACCTTACCTGAGTTATCTCAGAATCAAAAAAGCAGTTTGGATGAGCCTATAACTATAGATGAAGTTGCTAACGCCATAAAAGACCTAAAACTTAACAAAAGACCAGGCCCAGACGGCTACTCGGCTTTATACTATAAAACATTCTCAGAAATACTCTCTCCCATTCTCACTGAAACTTTTAACAAACTTCTAGATGGACATTCTTTTCAGCAAGAAACACTAATGGCAATTGTTTGTATGATCCCAAAACCCCTTTCTGATGATACTTCCTGTGTGAATTATCGGCCTATCTCTCTGTTAAACCTCGATATTAAATTATTAGCAAAAATAATAGCAAAACGCCTCAATAGCATTATAGGAAAATTAATACATAGAGATCAAGTAGGCTTCATGCCAAATAGACAGGCAGGCGATAATATACGCAGGGCAGTGTTATTGGCACACATTGCTAAAAAACGGAAAATCCCTTTATGTTTTCTATCTCTCGATATTAAGAGGGCATTTGACACAGTATCCTGGCAATATATGCAATATTCATTACAAAAATGGGGTTTTGGACCCCACTTTTTAACATGGATCAAAGCATTATATAATAAACCCAAAGCCTATATAAAATATGCTGGATACAAATCTGAAGCCTTTAATATCGAAAGAGGTACCCGACAAGGTTGCCCATTATCTCCCTTATTATTTGCCCTTATACTCGAACCCATGGCCCAATACATCAGAACAAACCAAACTATAACTGGCATTGAAGTAGGAGGTATTACACACAAATTATGTATATTTGCAGACGATATATTACTTTTTCTATCATCACCACAGGTCTCTGGTCCTAACTTAATGCCAGCTCTTGATGGATTTGCAGCCCTATCCGGCCTTATGATTAATCCTAAGAAATGCCTAGTGCTTAATATTTCACTCACAAACATGGAATTGATCCCGGCTAGGGCTGCACTCCCATTCACATGGGCAGAAAAATCAATCCCATATCTTGGAATTCATTTAACAGCATCTCATTCTGACTTATTCTCAACCAATTATCCTCCTGTATTAAGACAGATCACAAATCTAATAAAACAATGGTCGCAACTTCCTTTATCCTGGATAGGGAAGATTAATGCAATCAAAATGACTATTCTACCCAAATTGCTTTATCTATTCAGAGTCCTCCCTATTCCAATTCCTTCCTATTTTTTGAGAATAGTACAAAAAAGAGCAACTTCATTTATATGGGGCTCTTCTAAACCACGTATACCTATACACACACTACATCTTCCCAAAAATAAAGGAGGCCTGGGATACCCTAATTTTACTAACTACTACAGAGCAGCACATTTGGCCAGTCTGTCCAAATACCATGCAAAACAGGAAATCCCATTATGGGTATTTATAGAGGCTTCAGAAAATGACCCTCTATTAATATCAAATTTATTATGGCTTGATCCTAAAGACCGCTTTAAAATTCATAATCCCATAACTAAACACTTCTTATCTCTCTGGGATAAACTAAAAACCAAATATCAGTTACAATCTCCACACAATCCTCTCCTTTCTTTTATCAGAAATCCGGCCTTTTATCCGGCATGGATCTACCCAAATTCTTTTAAAGCTTGGACAACATCAGGCATTCAGACACTAAATGACTTCATAGCATCTAAATCATTCCTTTCATTCCCATCGCTTAGAGAAAAATATGATCTACCAAACTCTGAGATATTTAGATATCTCCAAATCAAAAATTTCTATACACCATTCCTAAAGGGGGATACACCATTATCCCAATTATCCATTTTTGAATCAATCTGTACAAAAGATCCATTTGCTAAAGGTACAATTTCATCACTTTATAATCAATTATATGGAGTAGCAAATCTTAATAGACCCTCTTACGTTCAGAGGTGGGAGGAGGACCTGGGACGAACTTTAGAAGACACGGACTGGTCTAATATATGGCTCACATCTAAGTCATCTTCACCCAACATCTTAGCACTGGAGACAAATTATAAAGTCCTAACTCGCTGGTACCTTGTACCCGCTAGAGTGGCAAAATATTCACCTAATACCTCAACTCTTTGTTTTCGAGGATGCCCAGAAATAGGCACATATTTACACATTTGGTGGACGTGCCCAGTAATCCAAACCTTCTGGAAGGAAGTCTTCGTGATTGCATCTAAAATATTTTAAAAAATAATACAACCAGATCCATATTTAACTTTACTTAATCTAAAACCGGAATGGTTAACACTCTCTCAATTCAAACTTATGATCCAACTAATAACGGCTGCAAAACAAACAGTGGCCAAGGCATGGAAATCTCCTACATTGGTACTAGCAGAAACAATTCACAGAATGAATAATACAATGTCCCATGCTAAGATGATAGCCATCGATCAAAATCAAATTCCAAAATTTGAAAAACTTTGGCATCCTTGGATAAAACAACAGTTCCTGTCAAATTTCAATGACTCTGTCCTGTTGCCATGGTAACAGATTAAATGACTTACAGAGACACCCATTCTAAGGCTTCAAAGAGAACTAAAAAGAATAATAAACTGACGAGCGGGACAACCTTGTGGACCATACCTCTACCTTTCAACCCTTTTTCTTCTTTCTCTTTCCTTTTCTCCTCCTTACGATTAAAGCTCATTATCAGAATTTATTTGACCTATATACACTCTACTTGTAAACAATATGTATACTAGGTATCAATCATTTAAATACCTACAAAAGTAACTAAGGAAATTATATATATCTTTAATTTAGGTTTACGTGAACCCAATGTTTAATATTTGAAATTTCATGATATTTACCTATATAAACCCTACTGTAAAACAATTAGCTTACTTTATAGATCCTTGTAAACTTACTTTATGTATCTTTATGTATCTTTATAACATTGTATACTCAATAAACTTCTTTTGACAAGGAAAATTGCTGTTCATCCAATCTGACAGATCTTGAGCTATTTTGCAAAGAAGAATGGGCAAAAATGTCGCTCTCTAGTAGACATGGGCCAAACACCCCCCCCCCCGTTGGGTTCTTTAATGATGCTGAAAGTGCAACAATAAAAATGAAAAATTCCTTTAAATTTAGTGCCTGGGGGGTTCCCTTAATGTGCCTGTAAAGTGGCGCATCTGTAGCATAAAAAAATGCTGCAGCAAAAATTAAATTTCTAAAGAGAAAAAATGAGTCAAATCCAATTTAAAAGGACTCGTGGTGTTCTGTCGAGAAGTGCCCGGTATGTACTGCGCATGCGCTGTACGGAACAGCACAACAGCTAATTTGCCAATCAGCTGGGCTGGCAGGGCGCATGCGCACATCGTAGGAATTAGCTCTCAATGGGAGATACCATTTCACGGGCCCAATTTAAACCTATACAAACAGCGGGGGAGACCGTAGTTCTCAGTGCATCGCTAGTGGCTGTGTTGAAGAGCTGGTTTTGTCTGTGTTGCAACCCATCCTTTCACATGGGCAAAACCGGCCGTTCAACACAGCAAACCCGCCCTGCAACACAGACCAAACCGGACCATCAGCACACTGTAAAGCCGCCCTGCAACAGCAAGGTACAATGTGAGAACAACAGTCTCCCCTGCTATTTGTTTAGGTTTCAATTGTGGCCGTGAAATGGTATCTCCCATCGAGAGATGCCTCCGACGGTGTGCACTTGGGCCCTGGTCACGTCACTCCAGCTGATCGGCAAATCAGCTGAAGTGCAGCTCCGCCCCACGCATGCGTGGGCACTATTCGATGGGGGGCACTTCTCGACAGAACACCGGCACCCAGCTATTGAAAAAAAGAAAGAAAAAATGGCGTCCATACCAGGCCATTTGTCACCTGGTGGCACCACCGCCTTCTGACATCACAGACTGGTGCATGCTGGGCCTGTGACATCACAAGGGTGTGGGGCCACCAGGTGATGTTGCCAGGTGGCCCCGCCCCTTACTTATATAAGAACTGTCAAAGTGCAAAGGAGGCCACAGTTGTGGGGATGAGACCCGAAGAACCTGGTATGGGCTTGGCACCCACACCGTTTTTTCCTTCATTTTTTAATGAACTTTTTTTTTTATTATTCAGCTGTCAGCAGGCAAACCCATTGACAGCAGATGACTCATCGGTTGTTAAGGGAATGGCTCATTAGAAAGACACATAGTCTAGAGTGATGCTTTAAGTTGAACTTATAAACTGCTAAGCTGTAACGCACATGCAAGGCTTATCTGCTAGACATATTTCTCTTGCTCAATAATATGCAGCTGTAGCTAGCAGGAAACTGTTTGTGGTCGCAAGAAAGACTTATCTCGGAACATTATCAAGAGACATTGCGTACCCCACACCTCGGCTTTGTACCACACGGTCCCATTTTATATAGCTTGAATTTAGAGGTTAAGATTTAATGTTTTGATAAGAATTTTATAGGTCATATCTCTGGGCAGAATTATATGCAGATATATGTAACATGTAACTCATGATACCTGTACTTCTGTGATTGGATATTTTAAGGGACTGCCCCTTACCACTGTATAATGTTGTAACCCATATAACCTATAGCAAGTTTTCAATACAGCGTATTTCTTGATTAACCATAACTGTCTATGGTGTCCAACAAGGTCCAGCTTGAGCAGAAGGGGCGCAGTTGACCAGTTGACCTTTTAATAAGGATACGGCAGCCGGCTTCCTGGTTCAGTTTCTTAAGAAACCAGCTTACACTTACACAAAGCTTTGCCCAATCAGGGCACAGAATGCACTGTGCAGCACTCAGTGCATTGCAGGGTATTTGGGCAAACACCTGGCGAACACCCTGCAAATTCAGGCATATGTTCGGCATGAACCATTCACTCATCCCTACTCTCTAGAGACTTGCAGACTAGAGACTTGCAGCTTTAAATGCAGTAAAAGGTGGTTCTACAAAGTATTGACTCGGGGAGGGGCAACTACAAATGTACGCCACACTTTTCAGATATTTGTAAAAAAAAATTGAAAACCATTTATTATTTTCCTTTCACTTCACAATTATGTGCCACTTTGTGTTGGTCTATCACATGAAATCCCAATAAAATACATTTACATTTTTGGTTGTAACATGACAAAATGTGGAAAATTTAAAGGGATAGGAATACTTTTTCAAGGCACTGCCACTGTTTAATGTTCAGCTTTTATCTCTTGCTTTAAAACTAGTAAAATACAATTTAAAGTTCACTCTGTAAGAGGATATATCGTTCTGGCAAAAAAATAAAAAACAAAAAAAAAAAAAAAAAAAAAAAATATATATATATATATATATATATATATATATATATATATATATATATATATATATATATATGGTATCTCAAAAAGTGAGTACACTCCTCACATTTTTGTAAGTATTATATCTTTTCATGTGTCAACACTGAAGAAATGACACTTTGCTACAATGTAAAGTAGCGAGTGTACAGCTTGTATAACAGTGTAGATTTGCTGTCCCCTCAAAATAACTCAACACACAGCCATTAACGTCTAAACTGCTGGCAACAAAAGTGAGTACACCTCTAAGTGAAAATGTCCAAATTGGGCCCAATTAGCCATTTTCCCTCCCTGGTGTCATGTGACACCTGTGTTGCAGACAAAATCGGACCATCAGCACACTGTAAAGCCGCCCCGAAACAGCAAGGCACAATGTGAGAACAACAGTCTCCCCCCGCTGTTTGTATAGGTTTCAATTGTGGCCGTGAAATGGTATCTCCCATCGAGAGATGCCTCCTACGATGTGCACTTGTCATATCACTCCAGCTGATAGGCAAATCAGCTGAAGTGTGACTCCGTCCCGTGCATGCGCGGGCACTGTTCGATGGGGGGCACATCTCGACAGAACCCCGGCACCCAGATATTGAAAAGAATAAAGAAAAAATGGCGTGGGGTCCCTTCCCTGGTCCACACCAGGCCCTTTGTCACCACCACCTTCTGACATCACGGACTGGTGGTCGTTAGCATTAAAGGGTCTCAGGTGTGAATGGGGAGCAGATGTGTTAAATTTGGTGTTATCACTCTCACTCTCTCATACTGGTCACTGGAAGTACAACATGGCACCTCATGGAAAAGTATAATAATTGTTAAATAGTGCAGCGCTCTGAAATAAACTCTAAAATATAATACAAATATAAAGTGTACAATGCTTATTAATAGTGATTATCTCACACTCAAATCAGTCCTTGTGTGACCGCTCAAAAATATTAATGAAAAAATAGTAAATTTAGTGAAAAAATAACTCCTGTATTTTCTTTAAAAATATCATAAAACGTGTTGTAAACAGAAACACCGCTATGCAGATCCTCTCTCTTGAGTATAATGCTATGTGAATTATAAGATGAAACAATCAGCGCCACAAGTAAAAAATATTGTGATGTTTAAATAAGTTAACCTAATAATAAACGTGCACAGCTGCTAAACATTCCAAGTGGTACACCACACTCATTTCAAAATAGATAGTAAATAAATAAATGTAGCGCTATGTGTAAAAATATATATAAGTATAAAGTGCAAATCTCTAAAATAAATAAATCCTACATATAAATGAATAGTCGATAAAATGAAAAAATGAAGAAAGAAAACATGAAAAACTCTTCTTGTGATCAGTGTATCCACACAATTCCACCACATTGATTGTTTGTCCTCAAAAGGAGTGCACACCACCACCAGTAAAAATGTGCGCTCACCTCAAGTATGAGTTAAAAACTTATAGAAAACACCTTGCATTCAAATCCACCTCATTCCTTTCTACTTCTCGGCTTATTGGTGGTAAGAATCTTATACTCCTTAGACTGCCCGTTCACGCTGGTGGCTTCACTACAGCTGTTTCCAGGAAACACCCTCCTTCACTCTCACATTCAAGTTCAGCTCCGCTTTTAATCAGTGTGGTTTTGTAACATGGAACAGCAAACACAACTACCATAGTGTATCTCTGTTGCTACGTGTATTAAACCACCCCCAAAGAGTTACGCTTACAAAGTAAAAACATCAGATAAGCATATAAAACATTGGCTTGTTCTCACAGACTCGGCTTCTCCCCTCTATTCGCGATTCACCCTCTCATTGGGCTTCCTCAGTAGATGGGTGAGGCCAATTAATACGAGTCTTAATATACCCCTCCATTGCCTAGGCAATCCTCTAGCCAGCTATCTGAGAGCTCAAGGGACACTCCCACTTCCTGTGTCCCCAGGAACTCAAATAAGCTGTGTAAGCGAGTATGTCATCAAGGCAGACAAAATTAATCTGTATAAATACATGGCGTTTTCATACCTTTCCACCGCTAATTTTCGTGGCGATGTCCTGTTACATACTACACCCGAAATATTGACATATAAAACCTCTATAGATAACATAATCATATAAAATCATATAGAATAATCCCTTGTTACAAACAATTAATATTCCTATAAATGTAACAACCCACAACAAGTTATTTATTATTAAAAAATAATATCTAATTACAATACTCGAGCTAATAGATTTTATAATTCCATTTTTATAAAAAAATATTCTAAAAAATGATTTAAAAAAAATTAAAATTACTTCCAAAAAACTTTCCTAAATGTTTCTTTGCAAAAAATTATTAATATTAAAATCAATTAATGCTCGAATACTGTCAAGACCATATAAAATATGTATACACCTATTTAACCATTATAAATGAAACAATTAAGGTCAAACTCTATATTGAGCCCCCTGGGCGCTAAAACTTGCGTCTCATATATCCAGGCTGACTCACGTTGGCTTAATTGTCTGATAATATTGCCCCCCTCCAATAATGTTTAACTTTTTCAATCACCCAAAATTTAAGTTGATTTGGGTTCCTATCATGTACCTCTCTAAAATGTTTAGAGATACAATATTCTCTCCTCCCTTTTCTAATGCTGTTGATGTGCTCACACACCCTTACCAATAGGGGTCTAGATGTACGACCCACATATTGGAGTTTGCATGAGCACTCCAACATATATACCACCCCCTCAGAGGAACAAGTTATAAAATCTTTAATTTTATGTGTTTTGCCTGTAGCCATAGCAGTAAATTCATGTTTCTTTTTTACATTACTTCCCTTGGTAGTCCTACATGCCAGGCACCACCCACATGTATAAAAACCTGTAAGAAAGGGAATAAAAGTACCATTCTGTTTACTCTGAGGGTCAAGTACCCCTGGTGCTAAAAGGTCTCTTGAATTAGGTGCTTTTTTTATAAACAAATGAGGGAAAGGGGGGAAGGACATCCTTAACCCTTAACAATACACCCCAATTCTTTCTGATTATATTTTCTTATTTTTCTGGATATTGTAACCCAAAACCATCCTATATTCATCACCATCTTTCTTTTCTACCTTCTGTTTAATTGCCATACTTGAGGTTATTGAAGCCATATTAGTGCAATTGCGACAGAGAAAATTGAGTACTGTCCGTGATACTTTTTTTATTTGAACTAACATATCATTTTTCATGGACAAGCTTTTGGGGTGTGTCCCCTTCTTCAAGGTCCAAGCAGTACTGATTCACAATAGTTTTAGCAGAAGGTAAAAGTCGACCGACTGACTGATGCAGCTATCTCCATAATTCCAGTTTTCATCCCCAACACACTAAACAAGCCATCATACACAGCCAGGCCATCAGATACCACCGAATATGTTCAGACCCAGAAGACAGAGATAAACATCTCAGAACACTGGCAGACTCCTTCCATAAGAAAGGTTACAAAGACAAAACCATCAACAACAGCATAAACACAGCCTTGAAAACCCGAAGAGGAAATCTCCAATACACAGAGAAAAAAACAAACAACCAAGTACCTCTAGTCACCACATACAACCCAACACTAGAAGGGATCAAAAAGATAATCAAAGATTTACAACCCATTATAATAGAGGATGAGACTCTGAAAAAAATATTCCAACATCCCCCATTATTGGCTTTCATACAACCACCCAACCTCAGACATAAACTAATCAGCAGGAAACTTCACTCTGATTATAAAGTCACAAATAATGGAAGCAAACCCTGCAATAAAAGACCCTGCAAACTGTGCAACCAGATCAATCTACCCAAAAGTATCACACACAAATGGAACCTTCAATATCACGGGATCATACAGCTGTACCTCCAGTAATGTGGTGTACCTCATCCAATGCAACAGGTGTAGCAAAGGATCTTATGTTTTTGAAACAGGACAGAAGTTACAGAAGTGAGGATGAATTTGCACAGACATACCATCAAGGAACATAAGGAAGACAGTTTCTGCACACCTGTGGGACATCATTTCTGACAACCGGACCACACTATAGAAGACTGCAATGTTTTAGTTCTTAAAGGGAATTTCAGAACTATCTAGGAAAGGAAATGATTGAGCTAAGAATGATGCTTCAACATTAAGTTTTATGACCCCCTCTGTGACTATCATCCCCCCCCCTCCAATCTATAGCTTTCCCTCTGTCTTATCTCATTTGCTGATAGCTTTATTACCATTGCTATACTATTGATTTGTATGTGTTTGTTTTTCTTTTTCCTTTCCCTCAGATATTTATTTTTTTTGTTTTAACATTTTACCTTCTGCTAAAACTTTTGTGAATCAGTACTGCTTGGACCTTGAAGAAGGGGACACACCCCGAAAGCTCGTCCATGAAAAATGATATGTTAGTGCAAATAAAAAAAGTATCACGGACAGTACTCAATTTTCTCTGTTTGCCAGAATTTCTTTCCTTTCCATATTTTTGACCGTTTGTAACTGTTTATTAACAAATTGGCTATCATAGCCTTTTTGTATGAATTTCTCAAACCTGCCTGTTCCTCAAACATACCTGCCTGTTCCTCAAACTCTTCAATTTTAGTACAGTTCCTTCTTAATCTTACAAACTGCCCCCTTGGTATGTTTAATAGCCAGGTTTTGTAGTGACAGCTATCAATAGCTATATATCCGTTCCTGTCTGTATGTTTTCAGTCATTTTTTGCAAAGATCTCTCCCCCTTGGACATAAATCTCCACATCAACGAACACCATCTTGTGTCTATCATAATTTTATTTTTATTTTATTTTAGGTACTTATATAGCGCCGTCAATTTACACAGCGCTTTTACATATACATTGTACATTCACATCAGTCCCTACCCTCAAGGAGCTTACAATCTAATGTCCCTACTTCACATTCATACATACTAGGGACAATTTAGACAGGATCCAATTAACCTACCAGCATGTCTTTGGAGTGTGGGAGGAAACCGGAGTACCCAGAGGAAACCCATGCAGGCACAGGGAGAACATGCAAACTCCAGGCAGGTAGTGTCGTGGTTGGGATTCTAACCAGCAACCCTTCTTACTGCTAGGTGAGAGTGCTACCCACTACACCACTGTGCCGCCCATAATTCCATGTTATTTTAATATTTTTGTCATTTTGATTTAACATGTCCATGAAGGAGAGGAGACTTCCTTCATCATCCCTCCAGACCATGAACAGGTCATCAATGAACCTATGGTAACTAATTAATTTGACAGGTCTATGCTCAAAGACCACCTCTGACTCCCAGTTTTGGCTCTGTGCAAAGCATCTGCACAGCGGTGTTTCTGTTTACAACACGTTTTATGAGAACATTTTTTAAGAGAATACAGGAGTTGTTTTTTCACTAAATTTACTATTTTTTCATTAATATTTTTGAGATCTGAGGTCTTTTTGACCCCAAATCTCATATTTAAGAGGTCCAGTCATGCTTTTTTTCTATTACAAGGGATGTTTACATTCCTTGTAATATGAATAAAAGTGACACATTTTTTTTAAAGAACAGTGTAAAAATAAAAAATAAAAGGTAAAATAAATAAGAAAAAAAAAAAAAATTTAAACGTGCCCCTCCCTGCCGAGCACGCATGCAGAAGTGAACACATACATGAGGAGCGCCCGCATATGAAAATGGTGTTCAAACCACACATGTGAGGTATCGCTGCAGAAGGTATTACAACGACTGCCATTTTATTCTCTAGGGTGTTAGAAAAAATATATATAATGTTTGGGGGTTCTGAGTAATTTTCTAGCAAAAAAAAACAGTTTTTAACTTGTAAACACCAAATCTCAGAAAGAGGCTCGGTCCTTAAGTGGTTAATGTCTAAACCGCTGGCAACAAAAGTGAGTACACCCCTAAGTGAAAATGTCCACATTGGGCCCAAAGTGTCAATATTTTGTGTGGCCACTATTACTTTCCAGCACTGCCTTAACCTTCTTGGGCATGGAGTTCAGAGCTTCACAGGTTGCCACTGGAGTCCTCTTCCACTTCTCCATGATGACATCACGGGGCTGGTGGATGTTAGAGACCTTGCGCTCTTCCACCTTCCGTTTGAGGATGCTTAATAGGGTTTAGGTCTGGAGACATGCTTGGCCAGTCCATAACCTTTACCCTCAGCTTCTTTAGCAAGGCAGTGGTCATCTTGGATCTTGGAGGTGTGTTTGGGGTCGTTATCATGTTGGAATACTGCCCTGCGGCCCAGTCTCCGAATGGAGGGGATCATGCTCTGCTTCAGTATGTCACAGTACATGTTGGCATTCATGGTTCCCTCTATGAACAATGAACTGTAGCTCCCCAGTGCTGGTAGCATTCATGCAGCCCCAGACCATGACACTCCCACCACCATGCTTGACTGTAGGCAAGACACACATTCTTTGTACTCCTTACCTGGTTGTCGCCACACACGCTTGACACCGTCTGAACCAAATAAGTTTATCTTGGTCTCATCAGACCAAAGGAAATGGTTCCGGTAATCCATGTCCTTAGTCTGCTTGTCCCCAGCAAACTGTTTGTGGGCTTTCTTGTTCATCATCTTTAGAAGAGGTTTCCTTCTGAGACGACAGCCAGGCAGACCAATTTAATGCAGTGTGTGGCATATGGTCTGAGAACTGACAGGCTGACCCCCCACCCCTTCAACTTCTTCAGCAATGCTGGCAACACTCTATTTCCCAAAGACAACCTCTCGATATGACGCTGAATACGTGCACTCAACTTCTTTGGTCGACCATGGCGAGGCCTGTTCTGAGTGGAACCTGTCCTGTTAAACCACTGTATGGTCTTGGCCACCGATGCTGCAGCTCAGTTTCAGGGTCTTGGCATTCTTCTTATAGCCTAGGCCATCTTTATGTAGAGCAGCAATTATTTTTTTCAGATCCTCAGAGAGTTCTTTGCCATGAGGTGCCATGTTGAACTTCCAGTGTCCAGTATGAGAGAGTGAGAACGATAACACCAAATTTAACACATCTTCCCATTCAGACCTGTTACATTGTAACATTAACGAGTCACATGACACCGGGGAGGAAAAATGGCTTATTGGGCCCAATTTGGACATTTTCACCTAGGGGTGTACTCACTTTGGTTGCCAGCGGTTTAGACATTAATGGCTGTGTGTTGAGTTATTTTGAGGGGACAGCAAATTGTCACTGTTATTCAAGCTGTACACTCACTACTTTACATTGGAGAAAAGTGTAATTTCTTCATTGTTGTCACATGAAAAGTTATAATAAAATATTTACAAAAATGTTAGGGGTGTACTCACTTTTGTGAGATACTGTGTGTATATATATATATATATATATATATATATATATATATATATATTTTTTTTTTTTTTTTTTTTTTTCCCCACTAGCAACAAGATAGGTGAAGCAAACCAATATCTTTAAACCAACTGAATAATAAATTATTTTTTTAAACCCACAGTGGTAATGAAATATATAATGTGAATTTATGTAATAACTCAAGGATTCTTGGAGATGTCTTACAAAGTTGTATTTTCTTGATAGCAACATTCTTTTTTCCACCTCCTTGCACACAATTCCATATATAGCTTATACAGAGTGTCAGTCAGTCATGAATAGAGTAGCTTTTTCAATTTTTTTCAACCTCCAATTTCAATTTCATCTATCTATCTATCTATCTATCTATCTATCTATCTATCTATCTATCTATCTATCTATCTATCTATCTACTGTATCTATATACACACATACACACACACACACTGGATATGTTTAATGAAAACATGCCCATATCTGCTTTCATCTTTATTTTTATTTTTTTATATACAGAAAATGAAATCATTACATTTTTTTAAGATTCAGGCACTGCCACAAACTACTTCTGAAAAGTATTGCTAGAAGGCAGCACATATTAACAAAAGGAACCGGTTCCAGAAGACACAGTATACAACTGTCCAACTCCCAGCAATAGGTAGAAATGAGGAACACACTATAGAAAATATGCTAAAAGCATTAGCCTTGGTCTATAGCCAGCTCTCTACTATTCTTTACTCTGATTCTATTTTAAACATTGGGTTTCTCTGAAGCTCAAAGAACAGTGGAGAGATTCTGCAGTGGCCAGTAACATAATACGTTTGGAAAAGCTTGTTCTCCAGATATCATCTTGGCATATATTCTTCTGGTAAGCCTGTAAAGTTCCTGGACCTAAGGGCTTTATCTACCGTCCTGATATATCCATTGATTACATTTTTCATCTCTCTCGTGAAAGGATCCAAGACTGTTTGGCTGGAGCCTAGCCGTTTGAAGTTCCCATCTTTGTTGTTCTCCACACAAAGGAAGCGATCTTCATTTATTGGTAGGTTGAGAAAAGTTACCATTTCCTTTAACTTTTCAATAAGGTCCTTCTTTAAGTCTTCATAGTGGACCACCAACAGTTTCTTTCCATACTGAAGCCAATCCAATGCATGCGAGGCCCACCAGGATGCATAGCTATTAACAAATTCTGGCCATTCTGGAAAAAGATGAAAGACAAAGAAAGTAATTTTTGGCCAAAGTAGGTTTCCAGTTCTTTTTAACTTGGTCAAATATGAACAATTTAGTGGATAAACAATTCACCTCTACATAATTAGTTCACAAAAACTCTGCTCTAGTCTGTCACCTATGATCAAGCTATTCCCCTTCAGGGGAGCTGCCATCTTGGTTCTTACAAAGAAGGCACATTCAGGGAAGACACATCCAGGGCGAGTGAGTAAATTGAGTTTTGAAAAATTTTCTTTTAAAAGTTCTTATTTAGATTTTATTTATTTTTTTCAAATGGGGTTCTTTATGTTTTTTCCTCTTTTCTGTGTATTTGATCATTATTTGGGTAATGTCAATTTCACATTTTTATCTTACTTTTTTATACTGTCACCTTTTTAAAATAAAATAGGAGGAGGCATAGAAAGGCCCAGGACAGTTGAAAGGAGCATCTCCTGGGCCTTTCAGAGCCCACTGCACTCTAAAAAAACTACCTTTTCAATTGTCTCCAATGCACTTCACCAAAATCTCAACCAAATCTCCTAATTTTTGACAAGATTTCAGGGAAATTTTAATTCAAATTTATTTATCACTATTTACATTGGTCATGAGGTCAGGAAGATGGTGGTGGGGATGTTTGCATAAAAAAATCTGTATATATAAAAGATAGAAAGAATATATATATACATATGCCAGTTTTGTTCAATAGAAAGCTTCAAACATCAAGATTATTTAAGCATTCTGCATCCTGCTGTCAATTATGAGGTGATTCATCCATAGCTGTAAGTCACGCTCCTGCATCAGACTGTGACATTTAAATAATTATAAATACAAGTAATTCACTTTTGTTGGTTATGCAAATTGAAAACATGATTTCGGTTCTGCATGCCTGTTGGATATCCTGTTTATTTCTTGTTTTTTTTCTTTGCTTTTTTCTACCTTTACCTTCTGTACTGGCTCAAGCTGTGTTCTTGTTTTTTTTTTTGCCTTTGGAAATACAGTTACTTTTCCTTTTACTAAAATTCTTTAGCATGCATGTATTTATAGAATTTTGTATCAAGGTTAAAAATAGTAGGCTCCAACTGCTTTTAACCTACTACCTTCACAGTAAACAACAAATCCATGCATGGTTTAGAGATTGCTTACTGCAGGTTAGGAAGTCAGTTCATGCTATGCACTGCCCAGCTAAGGGTAAGAGAGGAGTTTTGTGATGGAAATGAAAGAAAAACAGAAACAGGAGTGCTATAGCTTAGGTGGGACTCCTCTATAAACTTTGTACACTCCTCAAGACTGACATTTACCATCAAGGCATTTCAACATTTTGCATAACACCTCCCAAGAACCAGCCCACTGCTTGCATCATTGTTGAGTGTTCTTGGGAGAAGTACTGAGATAGGGTGCTGTGATATTTTTAAGAAGTTATATCCCGATGCCCACTCCCATTAGCCAAGGTCTTGTCTGCATTACATAGCGGAGCACAGAGACCCATGATGATAGGTGAAAGAGGGCACACTGGCTTAGTGCATTATCCCACAAAATATTATTAAGAGTCAGTAAAATAAATAAGTACTACTCACAAACATAGGTAGTAAAAGCTAAGAAGGACATACCTTCGAAACGTGTCAGTAGGCAGGGACCCTGGTGAGGTCTGCCCTATGCTCGAGTTATCAGAGAGTGTGGGAGAGTGTTACCACGTTGAGTGGCCCGATGAGCTCTTTTACGACTTATGTTTGTAAGCAGTACTTATTTATTTTACTTATTCCTAAAAAAATTGTGTGGGATAATGTATTAGGCCAGTGTGCCCTATTTCTTTCATCTACTTTACAGTGTTCTGAGAACAACCCCAGTCCTAGAGGGCAGCAAGACTTCAAGAGAATTATCCATCTCTGCAACAGAGCAACATTTCCTATTTGGATATCTCACTCATGCGCAGGACTATTGTTGCAGTTTGTGTTGGTGATACCCAATGATGACATAACTGGGTCTAAACTAAAATATGAAATGAAAACAAAAAGGCTATATTTGAAAAGTTAATTGGCTTGTTGATGAGGTTTTCACATAGATAAGATAGGAACAGTTTGGTTTATTGTAGCTGCAGTAATTATTAGGTAGAGAGCCAGATAGGGCTAAGCTACCTCCCTTTAGCACTTGTTAATCCTAGACCTATACATTATCATTTTATCAGTTGACAGTTAATTATAAAGCTTATATTGTCTGGTAAACCTATGCCATTTGTTGTTCATATAGGTCATGAAAGACTTAGCTCACAAAAAACATGAACTCAAGCAGTATTTCCATAGCCATACAATATTTTTTTTGTTTTGTACAATTGAAACAGGATTTTTCAGTGTACTTAAAGCAAAGCTCCTCTAACAATTCAAAGTTAGCAGCTAAAATTACTGTAGCTGCTGACTTTTAATATCAGGACACTTACCTGTTCAGGGATCCTGAAATGTTAGCACCCCAGCCAATTTTTCAAGGGCCGCCGCCATTTCTTGTAAGGAAAACCAGCAGTGAAGCTTTGGCAAGGTCTCCCGGAAGTGGGGAGGGGGTACATGTCAAAAACAGGTACCCGCTCCCCCCCAAACGGTGCCAAATATGGCAGCAGATGGGGGGAAGAAACAACCAGGCGGAGCTTCCCATTTTGGGTGGAGCTCTGCTTTAAAGGATTACAGTGCTGATCAGCTGAATTTACCATACAGTTATCACTTTTGTAGGTATTTAGTTTGTATATGTCAAAAACATTATCACATATGTTTTTTTTTTTTTTCACTCATGGGGATATTGAGGGCCTGCTAACATATTGGTAATCTTGATTGCTCCTGCAGATCCTGCCAGCCAGTAACTCTCTTGATCCAGCAATTATCTTCCATACACAGATTCACACGGGAAAGCTCTAATTTGAGTCCACTCAAGGTTTTTACCTTAAATTAAAGATCTGATGAGGGGAAGTTTCTTCTGACCCACAAAATGTTTGCTGTATTTTTAGTAGGAACTAATAGGTTAATTTGGACTCTTTTATCCTTTGGCCTGGGACCCGCCGATCATTCCCGTGAGAAGGAGAACAGTGGTCTCCTTATGTAAACAAGGCAGATCGCCATTCAGTCAGTAGGGAAGGTACTGATCCTGTGTTTCTGCTAAGGAGGAACATGGATTTCTGCCTTCCCACAGTACAAGCACCTCCCCACAGTTAACCCCTTCCCTGCCAGTGTCATTAGTACAGTGACAGTGCATATTTTTAGCACTGATCACTGTATTAGTGTCACTGGCCCCCCAAAAAATGTAAAAAGTGTCAGTGTCTGATTTGTCCGCTACAATGTTGCAGTCCCGCTATAAGTCGCTAATTGCCACCACTACTAGTAAAAAAAAAAATATATATAAATAAAAATTACATAAATATATCCTATAGTTTGTAGACACTATAATTTTTGCGCAAACCAATCAATATACACTTTTTGGCATTTTTTTTTAATCAAAAATATGTAGCAGAATACATATTGGGCTTAAAAGAAATTTTATTTTATTTTATTTTTTATTGGATGTGTTTTATAGCATAAAATAAAAAATATATTTTTTTTTCAAAATTGTTGTTTTTTTTTGTTTAAATCGCAAAAATTAAAAACCGCAGAGGTGATCAAATAGCACAAAAAGTGGGGAAAAAGTACATAAATTTTATTTGGGCACAGTGTCGCACGACCGCGCAATGGCCAGTTAAAGTGACGCAGTGCAGTATCGCAAAAAATGGCCTGGTCATGAAGGGGGTAAACCTTCCAGAGCTGAAGTGGTTAAGACAAGTATTTCACCTCCTAGATTATTGTATAAATCTTTATTCATTTATATAGTTAAATATTTATTTATTTGTATACACTATATATAACTATTATAGGTATATGAGCAGCTATTGTTGTGCACAGGAAAGGGGCACTAGTTTCCTAACCTTTTCAGCTGACTGGAGTTCAGCTTTACAATATTGCCAGGTTCAAGTTGATGATATCTATAAGTTTCAGTGAGGTCTCTATTAAGGAAATGCATTGTAGGCTAAAATAAAATGTAAAAAGAAGGTTATAAACACGTGATAAAACTATAAACCCATACCTAAGCAAAATTCATATTCATAAATGGAACAGTTTTTTTAAAAATGAATTAAAATAAGACATGCACCTTTGTGAATAGGAAACTTTGGATCGGCAGCACACCCACACACAAGATGTAGTTGAATTCCTTTATTGAAAATTGTAAATAATGGTAAAAGCAATATATAGGTACAGGCAGGTGAAAGGCAGGTAGGTTGATGCGTTTCACACTATAGAAGGGCTTTGTAAAAGCCCTTCTATAGTATGAAACACGTCAACCTACCTGCCTTTCCCCTGCCTATACCTATCCATTGCTTTTACCATTATTTACAATTTTCAATAAAGGAATTCAACTATATTTTGTGTGTGGGTGTGCTGCCAATCCAAAGTTTCCTGTTCCATGATTTCTGCTGCAGTGGCAGGGCGTGCACCCCACCCTATGGGAAGATTTTGGAGTAGCAACCGAGCAGCGGTCTCTTTCCTCTATGCACCTTTGTGAGTTGGGCTTAATGCCCTTTTTGTTTCTTTTAAATAGCCTTCTATTCATAAAAATACTGTACGATTTTCTTGGAAATGTGTTCTTGCACATGCTCTTTTTCCAGCTTATCAAACGTAACAGGTACATATAGACTCAGATATATATCTGTGGCCTGACCATTGGCCACTTTATTTACCTTCTTTGCAGTGCAAATACTCCCCTGAAGTGTTCATAACTGTTCATTGAGCAGCATCTGCCTCAGGGATGTATTCACTCTTAGATGACTACTGACATATATACTATGTCATAGCAATCAAAAAGCTAAAACAAGCTTACATAAGAAAAAAAGTGCTTCATTGTGTTATTTATTGTACATTAAGGTCCAGGTTTTGTTTTTTTTTGTCATTCTAAAACAGTGTGTTACCTACTTAAAATCTTACCTTTACTTTTCCAGTGCCTCTCGGTTGCATATCCCAGGTGTCCTGCACACTTCCTGTTGAATTCTGCCATCAAGGCTTTATAAGGGTTGCGAATTAGTAAAATCGAGGAATCATACATTTCAATTTCTCTTTTACCACTTTCATGAGTTTTGACACATACAGTTCGTCCGCTCCTCCAGTGATCTTTTTCTCCTTTGAAACCTGAGCAAATCAAAAGCAGCAAGTTATTTTAGTCATGTAACCCCAGTGTTCGGTTTAAAAAAAAATGGCCAAGTCTTAGTAGTTTCACCTTTGTTGTACAAGGTCCCATCAAAATAGTAACTTCCAGTGTAGAATCCAGTAGCATGCTCTATCAGGTGTCTCACCCATGTGTTTCCAGCTCCAGGGAAGCTTGACAAGGCAACAAAGACTTTGGACTTCGTAGGTAGAAACTTTCGAGTTGTACATCTTGTATCTTAAAAAGAAAATGAGTACTATAAAATTACCATGCAGGTACATGCTGTATGTGTGAGTCAGTTTAAAACGGCCCTTAACTTGAAACAAACTAGTCAAAAGAGTGAACAGAAACATACAATAACCAAACTGAAATGGTGGATTGCCAGTTGAGTTGAAAGCTACATGCACCAGAAATTAGAACTGTAGCTTAATTAGTATTATTATGAAACAAAGAAGTAGGCCTTGTCATTAATACAGTATATTAACATCATACAATACAATATGATGCAATCATGCAGAGTAAAAGGAATGCAATAATGAAATAGGTATATATAGGCATATCAGTCTTGGTGTGTCAAGCATGTGCTTTCATGATCACTGTCCATTTAGGTAAAAGTAACAAGGCATTGCAAGTAGCATTTTCTTTCCTTTCACTTACTCACCACTATCAATATTGCCTGCAGGAGTCTTGAGAACCACTTGCTCATTCCAGGTATGGGAGGGAAGGGCATGGGACTTTCAACACTGTCTCACACAATGTAGGTCTCAGTGTTTGAGTACCCAACCATTAAGCCTGAGTGATGTCACTTGGGTGGAGGAGTTGTGTCCTTAACCATACATAAACTCTAGCTCAGTCTAAGGTTAGAATTTACACAGCACTTTTGGGGCGATCTCCGGCAAGTAATCAAGGCATTGGAGGAGTGCATAGAAGGTAGATACAGGCATGTTACTGTAGTTGCTATCCAGTGAATGTAATACTTTGCCAAGTATGGAAAAAATACAGGTTTCCTTTAAAGATAAGTCCATCTGAAGGTAAACATTTCCATTTTGAGGGGATAGATTTAGGTTGAATTATCCCTTATATTTCCATGGAACGCCAATAGCAAGATCTTTACTGAATTCAAAGTCCAGCAAACATACCCTGATTGAATTCTACACTTTGCATCATAACAACCACAGTGGTGATGATGATGTTCAAGGAGGGATAAGAACTTGGTAATTTCACAGCAGCTCTTGTTGTTGGATCCTCTGAGAAATCAAAGCCAGCAGAAAATTAAATTGACCGACGACCACAAAAATCGTTTTTTTTTTTAGGTAGGTTTACCATCTAAACCATTCATTAACCTTTAGTATTTATTATGACAGGTCCCATTTAAAGTGTAATATGTATGTACCCAAAAGAGATTTATATTATTCCTTTATATATACCAGGGATTAACATTTACATCTTTAGGTCAAGATCCCATTAAATAGTTGTTTTAGCTCAAGCAAGATGTTGGCTGCAATAAGCATAGATATTACAACCAACACCTGTTATATCTGTGCTGTCTGTTCTTCTTATTTCTGAGCACATTTACAGCCTGTTTTGAAAATGACATTCAGGGGAAAATTCAAAGGATGTAGTCCTTCATTAGGGTCATCAACAAATCATTGAAAGTCAAGGAGCTCATTTTTATGATGCAGCATAGACTAACAAGAGACCTGTGACCCATTCAGATTGTTTATTAGAGAATTCATTCTACCTCTCAGCTGGACTAGGAATCAAGCTCCAGCTCAGCTCAGTGCATAAGCTGATACAAAGAACAAGCAGCTATGCCTAAGGATGCATGCATTATTGAAAAAGATTTACTTGGTGGCTCTGACTTGTGTCAGAGTACTGCTATTTCATCTGTGAAAAACATGGAGGTGAAAATGTGTCACCGAGTTATTATTTAACAAATCAATATCCTTGATTCCAGGACAAATGTGAGGTCTGTGCTCCAGATGCATATGTGAGAGCTTAAGATAAGCCACTGCATACATTTCTAAAATAAATCTATTACATTGTATATAGCTGCATTTGAGTAGACAAAACAGGACTGAGGTTAGGCCCATTTTCGGGGCCCATTCACACCAATGCTTAGTGTATAGAGAAGGTAATTTGCCCTATGCCGTATTATTTCAGTTCAAGCAAATATGCTGAACAATTGTACATTTTATGTTTGCAGCAAGGCGTAACACACTACTCGACATCATAAGGTGCTGCAGTGCATAAAGTTAAATCAAATGCCATTTTTGGGACTTTTCAATACAGTAAAACAAATTAAAAAAACACAATATGATGCATAGTAACAATGCCTCTACACAACACACACCAGTGGGTACATGTTATAACGTGCACCTGTTTGGTGAGAATGGACCCCTATTAAGCTTTTACTCAAGTCTCTGGAAAATATATATTGTTCAGCAGCAAAACACAGGTATGCAGTTCATATCCAAGATCAAATCTTAAGCAGGGCCTTTGTGGGGGCAGAAGGTATGAGTGTTGCAGAAGTACCAACCATCTGGATATTTATAGACAGTTAGATCTGCAGGTTCATTAAGGTTGTAAGAAATGTCAGAAAAAATATAATTTTTTTCCCCTAAATGTTATTACTACTCTCGCTGCTCTTATCACATATCAATCAAGATGCAGTTTTTACTGTTAATTTGATGGGAGGGAAATTTCCTATAAAGTTGCTTGCATAATATCTATCCCAATATTTTGAACAAAAAGGTAATTTTACTCTAATACCAAGTTTCCCAGCTGATCACTGGTTCTAACAGTTGCCTAAGTCGCAATTTTCAGTATAGCAGGTCCCAACACATTCAGTGATGATCAGATGTCTATATGGTAACACATGTTGGTCTAGTCCATAAATTGGTTTCCTTATCTATGATTACGCAATGGATATACTACATTGAATATCAAATGGTCACTTTACACACAGAGAAGCAATTACTGGATGTGGATGCTAGATAGAGTCTCTTTAGAGTCATTTCTGTGTGACATGAGGATATTATTCGACTAATATATCAGTGTTGAGTAGTGAGTGCTTTCCACAGCAAAAATGAGAGATGTAATAACATTCCAGTTCACGTAACAAAAATTAATTGTTATTGGAAGTGTATAATAAACATTAATACAAAGGCTTATATCAGTTTTCAAACATTTATAGTGATATCCTTTGAGGGATATCGGAAAATTATGGTCAAAACATTTGGGGGAAATCTGCATTTTCATTATATTTTTATTTGGAGGAAATACCAGCTCTGATTGCTTTCATATATTTAAAATTTACAGAAAATGCCACACATGATTATCATTGAGCTCATTGTTATTCATAATGAGGTTTTTGGGATGTCAGATTTTAAGCAAGGTCAGAAGGAGATACCAAATTTAGTCACAAGAAGCTAGTGAAAATAAATCAAAGTTTCAATCACAATCCCTCAAATGCCTAATCTTTATTACTGAATTTTATTGCAAAGTTGAAATTTTACGATTGCCTTAATGTTTATATTAACCTTTATGGACATACTCTATAAACATTCCTAGACCTGAGCACAAATGAAGGCCAGTTTCATAAAACACACAATCCTTGCATGAAATGTAGAGATCAACTTTAGACTAAAAACGAAAAAGAAAAAACTGTAGTGCAAGATAACTGACTGTCCACAATTCTCAGGGATACCCAAAATTTTTGGAGACTGATACTTGTGGATATATATATAACTGGTGGAAACAATTTATTATGATCACATGGTTAGGTATGAATACAGTTTTAATTCCTTTTTGGGTTAACCATAAAGATTGGCAATTAAAAAATGCATTTGCAACTCTTTTCTGATGTTATGGCCTTGTTAAAAAGTCCTGTGCCAGATTCAAGAAAGTGACAATTTTCTTGCTATTTATGAAGTGAAGTGACAAATCCAAGTAGTTCTTATGTGTGACACTTTTATATTTAGATGCTATGACTTTGAAATAGGGCCACATAGGTAAAAAGAAACATGGTAAATGAGACCTCTTCCATGCTAGAATAAATTGTATCAGTTTTGTAATTGTGTCAAATTTGTAAGTATTGTGTCACAGACACATTTCTGTTTGAGGCAAAATTTTGAGGTATTTTGAGGTATTCCTGCAACTAATTTATATACTTTTTACCGACAGTTACACAAATCTGTTGCAACTTGCACCCCACTGATAAAAAAAGTATTCTGTTGGCTTGTAATTTTAACATTAAAAATGTATAGTTTTCAACATAAAAATAAATGTTAATTAATTTACTTTGATATTTTAAGTACCTTACTTAATTTTCGTGAGTTCTTTTTTTTTTTTTTTTTTTTATTCTTTATTTAATTTTTTAAAATGGAAAATATCTTTTTACAAAAACCGAAACTTAATCACTTACATAATTCAAAATTACAAGACATTTTCTATATTTCCCTCCACCCACCCCCTCCCGTCTCCCACACCCTGTCCAGTGATTTAAATATCATTCTAGTTTATATTACTTTTCACTTATTTCACTCCTTACCCCCTACTACTACTACTATTGTTGAGTTATTGCCTCTACGTATGTCCACGTATTTTTAAACAACTTCCAAGTTTCCCATTTATCCTTTTGCTCGCTCCTCGCCACTTCTTCCCTATCTGGGTCACAACTCTCCAGATTATAAATATCATTTACACCGATTAACCAATCTCGTATTTTTTGGACTTTTAGGTTCCTGCCATTTTTTGGGTATAAGGCTTTTTGCTACGTTAATGAAGGTGGGGATTACTGATGTTCTATACTGCTTTACAGAGCCCTTCACCCCATGTAACAAATACATCCAGGGATCTTCCGGGATTTCATTGTTAGCAATTTCCTTGATTAAATGTAGAACCTCTTTCCAGTATTGTTTAATGGTGGGACAGTCCCACCAAAAGTGGGCCATTGTTCCAACTGCCTTACATCCTCTTCAGCAATCCATGGATTTCCCCGGTTGATATTTACTTAATTTTTCCGGGGTTTCTTAAAACACACCTTTTACATTTACAAAAATAATGTATACTATTGAGTAATCTAGACAAAACTTTTAAGGTATGTGCATTTCCATAGTCTAATTGAGTTACATTTACTTAAAAAAATTATCTTTTCATTTGACTGAAATTGCGGGACGCACATACAAGGCCATGCAATGCCATTGAAAGGTGAGAGTGAACATTGAATAAATTATCGTTCATATGTTTTAAATGTTGCTTAACATAAAATCCAAAATATTTATTTTATCTGCAGATTAATATATTTATAATAAATGGACATATGTCCGTTGTAATCACTTATTGAGAGAACTCACTTGTGCGCAAGTAAAGTTTGTGCTTACTTCATTCGGCAGAATGCAACCAAGATGCAGGGTGAGGGACCGCCAACTGTTAAGCATAAATAGTACTTTGTGCCACAAAAATGAATGTTTCAGCCGGTTCGGTTTTTGAGATATTGGAATTCAAATTCAGATTATGTAACATCAAGCTCCGCCTACTTTGCACCCAATGTTATTAAAATTTAAAAACAAAGATAGCATTAGTTTGAACTGCATCTGTACCATTTTGTGCTGCAAAAACAAACGTATGTGCTGGTTTGGTTTCAGAGATATTGCGCATTATAGTTGATGAAACCTCTCCTACTTTACACCACATGTTATTACATTTTAAAAACAATTATACAATTTGTTTGTGCTGCATGTGTGCTTATTTGTTCCACAAAAACAAACTTTCTGTTTGTTCGGTTTTTGGGATAATGGACATTCAACGTTAGATTATGTAACCTAAAGCCCCGCCCACTTTGCACTTTGTTATTACATTTCAAAAACAAATATACCATATTTATGCTGCATTGGCAGGAAAAACAAGCATATTGGTAAAGTGTATTTTTTTAATTTAGTACTTACATTTTGTATCAGAAAGAATAGTTATTTATGCTTTTAGCCTGATTACCCTAAAAACCTTAAATATACCTTTAACCACTTGCCGACCGCCTAACGCTGATATACTGCAGCAGAATGGCACAGGCAGGCAAAATCACGTACCTGGTACGTGATCTGCCTCCCGCAGGCTGGGGGCGCATTGCGCCCCCCCGTGCCTGAGGCGGTCGGCATCATTGGGGAAGCGATACAGGCTGAGGGGGAGGCCACTCATTCTTGGCCATCCCCTCGCAATCGCTCCCCACGAATGAAAATCTTCCTCTGCTGCTGTAATGTAAACAGCGGCAGAGGAAGTGATGTCATCGCTCCTCGAGCCGGTCTTTTCGTTCCGGCGCCGAGGAGAGAAGACATCAATGTGAGTTGCGCCAACACTACACTAACAGTAGAACACACTAGGCACACTTTTCACTTGTCCCATGTATCAATTTACATTCCTATTTCTTTACTAATACTTAAGCCCCCCTTTCACTCGGCCAGCAACTATTTTGATTTGGTGTAGGCAGCTCCTGTACGCTGGGAGATATACAAACATCTATGATCGAGTATTAGCCACTCCATCTTCTTGGTATGTGACTTCTCATATGTTTTTTCCTGTACCATCCATTGTGACACAACCCCCTTTTTCCCGCCCCCCTGAGGCGCTGGTGGCCAGAGCGGCTGCCCGGCACGGAAAGCCGCCACAAGACTTTCTTGGGCGGCGCTTAGGGAGGTACCTGGGCGTTCCTCCATCCCACGCCCACTGCCTCCATGTTGCCACTCCGGCGGGCATGCGCAGTCCGCCGGAGTGGTACTTCCGTGCCGGTGGGGCGGGTGTGCGCGACGCTGCTCCAAACGCCGTGACGTTCGCGCACGCGCGGTTGGGGCGGCGCCGCGCACCCCCGCCTCGGGGGGTCAATACAGTACGTCTCTGCCTACGCCTGTTTACAACACAGCTGTGCCTCATCCTGACGCCAGCTGATTGAATCCCTCACACTTTATTAACCAGCCCCTCTCACTTCCCAGCAAGGCGTTACATTTGCTGGATGTTTGGCTGTGAGGTTGCGGTTATGCACTCCTGTATCCATCTAAGGTATGACTTCTCAGTCACTTTTTCCTTACTTCTCCTTATTATAGCACTTTAGCTTCAGATACATTTATTACTCCTCCACTCAGTTGTACTAGCCACACATTTCTCATCCTAAGCCTGCTCTGACTCTGGGCCCTGCTGGTTATTAGGAGCATACTAATATAGGCCCTGTAACACTACATTTGTACTACTCACATTGTATATACTATGGTCTTGCTCTCAATTGTACCATTTCATTGGTTACTTAATACTCTTTTTGAATTTTTCAGTATGCATACATATTATATCTACTCTGTGGCTTGTAACTGTGTATCTACTTTCAGTGTATACTATGTTGAACCGAATCCCATATATATACACAGTTGTACTCCGCCACTATAATATAGGGTGAACTGGATCCCCTTCTTATTAGCCCTTATTTGATGCATTGTAACTATACACATACTATCCCCTATACTTTCAGCATTATTAACCTCATTCTGATCAATTTACATATCTATACATTTACCCACTTCTCTCCACTTATATATTTTGGACCCTCTCCTAAGGTCTTCTCTGTATTTTCTTATTTTCCAGAGACGCCTTCCTGTGACCTCAGCATGCCGCTCTGGCTTGCACGCGCCCGGGTCGGGCGGGACGGGAGTATTGTCACACCTCCCCACGGTGACTGCAGCCTACCATCCTGCACATCTCACCATCTAAATATTTAGATCTACATTAGCTACGATACCAATACTTATTGCCATACCCTGTCCTCCTTTTGTGGCCCTCTTTGTTTTTATAAATTTTCACAAGCAATTAATCGCATTTTCAGGTAGGTGATCAAGTGATCATCCCAATTTTCCATATAATATTATCTAAGGTTTTACCAATCACCTGACCCTCTCTTCTCCATTCCCTTTCTAATTAGCATAGATGAAACCTTCTCTCTCAATTTTGCCCCTGAAGAAGGACCGTACAGATATTTAGTACCCCGAAACGCGTCAGGCCTGAGAAGAGCTTTTTTCATCATACATTGTTTTTTGTTTGTTCATCATAGCTACTATGTAGTTTCATCGTGTTACTTTATACATTTATTGCTTGTTTTTTATCAAATGTATTTTTCTATACTAATAAAATTATACCTTTTATTAATATATAAACGCCCCTTACTTTTTATATACCCCATCTGTCTGCCTTTGCAAGTGCCGGAAAAGTCCACCCAGGGGAACCCTTTGTCTTGTATCTATAGATTATTGGACGTGGCACGGCTCCCTCTCCTAAACTAGTTGGTCACCCCCCTTTTTTTCTGTTCAGTGTTTCTTTGGTAGCAAATACCACTCCCCACTTGACCAACATATTTTAGGTTTTTATACAAAATTTGTACTAAATCAATAACACCCCCCAGGGGATTGCATCTCCTCCCTCTCGCCCCCCCCCCTCCCCCCGGGGAAGAACTTCTCACTCCTTCCCATTCTCAACCTTCCCAATATTCCTACACACAAAATCTCCCCCTTTTAAAATGACATCTGAAATGGAGATTCCCCACTTCGAAAATATATTTTTGGGTCAGGATTGGGAAACCTTGATGCAACAATACTTAGACAAATTTGGTGACACTGACCGAACTGAAGCGGAGATTTCCTCCCTGTTCTTTAAACTTGCCAAAAACTTAGAAAAAAAGTTGTCATTTTTTTGGCACGTTAGGTCATTTCAAGAATATATGAAGAGCAACATTAACCCGTTGGGTCTTCGCATCCAGATCTTCCCCACTTTGGAGGATCTGGATGCGACTTTTAGATCCACATGGGAGAACGCTCTACAGACATGCTCACGTAATCTTATGCAGATACTCATCGACGAATATACAAAAAGATCTTCAGTACTGGACATTGAAATTACTAGGATTTGTGAACTTTTAAAAAAATTCCAGGCACACCCCTCAGTCTCCACCAAAGAGAACAAACTCAAAATTCACCTTGAATCCTTTAACAAAAATATTTTGATTAAGAAAAATTCTAAATTCCACAGGGACAAAAATGCATTCGAGGCCGGAAAGGCCTATAAATGGAACCAGAACAATAGGACAACCAGGAATTACTATACACCTCAAAATCCCCCTCCTAATAAATCTTCGTCACATATTCCCCCACTTATTACCCCTAAAGCCAAACCCACCGTTGGCACTAAACGCCAACTTTCTGGCGATCCCACTCCAGACCAAAAGTCTAAAAAATCTAGTACAGAAAAGAAGTCCAACCTCCCTCCCACTGCACACTCCGACAATACTACGAAAGGATCTCTGTCCAATCACTCTGCACAGGCACACCCACCCCTCCCCTCTCAAAACACTAGCAATGTACATGAGCCCAGCCGCAATGATTCTTCTTTTTTAGATCTAGTGTTGGCTGGCCTAAAACCACCCCCACCAAACCTCAACACTTACACACAATTAACACTATAAATTCTCCTCCCAACACCTGCACACATTTGGATAATGATTTGAGTATTATCAATCTATCCTCCCATCCCCTCACCATCAACGAAATTTCCATCCTGAAAAAAGGATTGAATTTTTGTCCAGACCATAGACTGGACAAATTCAAATTTTACAAGGATCTCCAACTCTTTATTCGGAAATTAATCCCTAGGAAACTTTATCAGAAACAGGATGCTACAACTACCGTCACCCCTCAGGAAAATCGAGCTCTGGACCAGCTTGTTGCGCTATTGGAGGAGAGCGATACATCAGATCTGATAGATCAGATTGACCTCTCACGCATTCTTCAACAAATAGACGACCCAGACGTTTACCCGCACCCGGGTATCTCCAAACTAAAGAAAAAATCGGACCTGTGCCCACCACCGAGCACATGTCCGAATGCAGCAACCTTTCTCAAATTGGTCAACAATGATCTGGAGAAACTGAGAACGAAACAACAGGAACCCCTCAACCTGAACCCAAAAGAACTAGAGGCACTCAACTCCCTAAAGGCTAATGATACTATTACCATAAAACCCTCTGATAAGGGGGGTAACGTTGTGGTGCTGGACAACAACCACTACATTAAGATGTGTAGCGAAATTCTCAACAATGCAGACTGGTATCGTTGTATGCCGGCCTCCATTGTTGAGAAGTATAACAAGGAATTTTACGCATTGGTTGACTCTGCTTTCCTTAACCACACTATTAGTAAGGCCACCTGGACTTTTGTAAGAAATAATTTTCCCAAGACCCCTACGTTTTATGCACTTCCCAAAGTGCACAAGAATCTCAAAGACCCACCGGGCAGGCCGATTATTTCCGGTGTGGGCTCAATAAGCGAAAATGCCAGCAAACTTATTGATGAACATCTCAGACCCCTCGTGGTATCTCTACCATCCCATGTAAAGGACACTAGCCATTTGTTACAAATCTTGGACCACCTCTCTATTTCGGATCGAGCTCTACTTGTCACTATTGACGTGGAGACTCTTTATAGCTCCATCCCTCATGTATTGGGTTTGGCAGCAATTAGACATATACTTCAGAGAAAATCGCATTCTGTTTCTAGTTACAATGAATTCATCATTGAGCTGCTCGAGTACATCCTCACCCACAACGTTTTTACCTTTCTCGGCTCCCACTACCTCCAGGTGCAGGGAGTGGCGATGGGGACTTGTTGTGCCCCATCGTATGCTAACCTGTACCTGGGGGAGTGGGAGAAAGCCCTCTTTTCAGATGAGAGCCTCACTCAATATACCAACCACATTCAAACGTGGTATCGATACATTGACGACATTCTTGTCGTGTGGGAGGGTCCCTCGGATGTACTCGAGCAGTTCATATCTCGGATGAATAAGAATGATTTTAATCTGACATTTACCATGTCCTTTGACAATACCCATGTAACATTCCTGGATATTGAGATTTTCAAGGATGGACAGGGGAAACTTTCCACCAAATTGTTTAGGAAAAGTACTGGCGGCAATACCATATTGCACGCTGCTAGTTTTCACCCCAAACCCCTAATTGATTCCATCCCCTACTCCAAATACATTAGGATTAAACGCAACTGTACAGACAACAGTAACTTCCTTATAGAGGCTGCTGCTCTCCGAGACAGATTGCTACTACGTGGCTACTCTCACAAATCCCTTAAAAGAGCTTTTCGTAAAGCCAATAGCAAACCAAGACAAATACTTCTCCATCCTACCAAACAACAAAAAGATTCTCACCCACTTAGTATCATTACAACATATCATCAACAACATCGCCAAACTAAAAGAATAATCGAAAAATATTGGCATCTATTGGCCCTAGACCCCAGTCTAGGCCATTTAGTTCCAGAAAAGCCCTACTTCACTTTTAGAAGAGCTACCTCTATTGGTGACCAGATCACCAAAAGTGAGTTCAGACCATCGACAATCCACTGTAAATATAGGGGCACTTTTGCCTGTGGCTCATGCCACTATTGTGGTTACATGCTTACCCAAAAAAACCCGACTCTCCCAAACGGTAAACCTTTCTTCCCTAGACACTTCGCAAACTGCAGAACCACTGGAGTGGTTTATCTACTCCAGTGCAACTGCGGCTGCTTCTATATAGGAAAGACCAAGCTTGAGTTTTGGCGACGAGCCTACAGGCATATTGTGGCTATGAAAACAGCGGACCCCTGACCTACCCCTCGGCCGACATGTAACCTTGGTACATGGAGGCAAATTTCCCTCCATCAAATTTTTAATTTTGGACCGCATACACCCTAACCCCAGAGGGGGTGACTGGAATAAAATCCTACTCCAGAGAGAACTCAAATGGATCCACTTACTCAAGGCCACTATACCCCCAGGCCTCAATGAAGCGGTTTGTTTTAAACCCTTCCTACAAGGCTTTAATTCCCGAGGTATGGAAAAATAGGGTTACTTTTCATGGTTACTTTCAATTACGTTATCTCTACAATTCATTGATTTGTTGTAACTGTTTGTTTCTGACTATTTTGTACACCAAGCTGTACGTCTGTCATATACATGCTCCCCCCTTCCCCTTCCCCTCACCCCCTCCCCCCCCTCCCCCTCCCCTTACCCCTTCCCCTCCCCCCCCTCCCCCCTTCCTTTCCCCTCACCCCCTCCTTTTTTTTTTTTCTTCCCCCCCCGCTTTCCCTCCCCTTCCCCTACCCTTTTCCATCTATTTATGAATTACTGGCCTTTGGTCTATATGCGCTTCCCTATATAGTTTTCAGTTGGTACCACAGGGGACCGTGTATTTTGACGCACAATCAGCTTGGTCGTTCTCCCTTGTAAAACAAATAAACAACCCCCTCCCCCCCCTTGCTTTGTTCCCTTCCTTGGTCCTTATACTGGTTATGTATATGACGTATCCATGTCTGCCATCCCTTTTAACCATTATGTATCTATATCTGCTATATATTCTTTATTGATATTTGTGCTTGTATGCTCCCCAATGTATAGAAGCTCTTTTGTTATTTATGGGTGTCATACTGTGTAATATTTCACTATGCTTATTGTCCCATGTATCAATTTACATTCCTAATTCTTTACTAATACTTAAGCCCCCCTTTCACTCGGCCAGCAACTATTTTTATTTGGTGTAGGCGGCTCCTGTACGCTGGGAGATATACAAACATCTATGATCGAGTATTAGCCACTCCATCTTCTTGGTATGTGACTTCTCATATGTTTTTTCCTGTACCATCCATTGTGACACAACCCCCTTTTTCCCGCCCCCCCCCCCCCGAGGCGCTGGTGGCCAGAGCGGCTGCCCGGCACGGAAAGCCGCCGCAAGACTTTCTTGGGCGGCGCTTAGGGAGGTACCTGGGCGTTCCTCCATCCCACGCCCACTGCCTCCATGTTGCCACTCCGGCGGGCATGCGCAGTCCGCCGGAGTGGTACTTCCGTGCCGGTGGGGCGGGTGTGCGCGACGCTGCTCCAAACGCCGTGACGTTCGCGCACGCGCGGTTGGGGCGGCGCCGCGCACCCCCGCCTCGGGGGGTCAATACAGTACGTCTCTGCCTACGCCTGTTTACAACACAGCTGTGCCTCATCCTGACGCCAGCTGATTGAATCCCTCACACTTTATTAACCAGCCCCTCTCACTTCCCAGCAAGGCGTTACATTTGCTGGATGTTTGGCTGTGAAGGTGCGGTTATGCACTCCTGTTTCCATCTAAGGTATGACTTCTCAGTCACTTTTTCCTTACTTCTCCTTATTATAGCACTTTAGCTTCAGATACATTTATTACTCCTCCACTCAGTTGTACTAGCCACACATTTCTCTTCCTAAGCCTGCTCTGACTCTGGGCCCTGCTGGTTATTAGGAGCATACTAATATAGGCCCTGTAACACTACATTTGTACTACTCACATTGTATATACTATGGTCTTGCTCTCAATTGTACAATTTCATTGGTTACTTAATACTCTTTTTGAATTTTTCAGTATGCATACATATTATATCTACTCTGTGGCTTGTAACTGTGTATCTACTTTCAGTGTATACTATGTTGAACCGAATCCCATATATATACACAGTTGTACTCCGCCACTATAATATAGGGTGAACTGGATCCCCTTCTTATTAGCCCTTATTTGATGCATTGTAACTATACACATACTATCCCCTATACTTTCAGCATTATTAACCTCATTCTGATCAATTTACATATCTATACATTTACCCACTTCTCTCCACTTATATATTTTGGACCCTCTCCTAAGGTCCTCTCTGTATTTTCTTATTTTCCAGAGACGCCTTCCTGTGACCTCAGCACGCCGCTCTGGCTTGCACGCGCCCGGGTCGGGCGGGACGGGAGTATTGTCACACCTCCCCACGGTGACTGCAGCCTACCATCCTGCACATCTCACCATCTAAATATTTAGATCTACATTAGCTACGATACCAATACTTATTGCCATACCCTGTCCTCCTTTTGTGGCCCTCTTTGTTTTTATAAATTTTCACAAGCAATTAATCGCATTTTCAGGTAGGTGATCAAGTGATCATCCCAATTTTCCATATAATATTATCTAAGGTTTTACCAATCACCTGACCCTCTCTTCTCCATTCCCTTTCTAATTAGCATAGATGAAACCTTCTCTCTCAATTTTGCCCCTGAAGAAGGACCATACAGATATTTAGTACCCCGAAACGCGTCGGGCCTGAGAAGAGCTTTTTTCATCATACATTGTTTTTTGTTTGTTCATCATAGCTACTATGTAGTTTCATCGTGTTACTTTATACATTTATTGCTTGTTTTTTATCAAATGTATTTTTCTATACTAATAAAATTATACCTTTTATTAATATATAAACGCCCCTTACTTTTTATATACCCCATCTGTCTGCCTTTGCAAGTGCCGGAAAAGTCCACCCAGGGGAACCCTTTGTCTTGTATCTATAGATTATTGGACGTGGCACGGCTCCCTCTCCTAAACTAGTTGGTCACCCCCCTTTTTTTAATTCAAAATTACAAGACATTTTCTATATTTCCCTCCACCCACCCCCTCCCGTCTCCCACACCCTGTCCAGTGATTTAAATATCATTCTAGTTTATATTACTTTTCACTTATTTCACTCCTTACCCCCTACTACTACTACTATTGTTGAGTTATTGCCTCTACGTATGTCCACGTATTTTTAAACAACTTCCAAGTTTCCCATTTATCCTTTTGCTCGCTCCTCGCCACTTCTTCCCTATCTGGGTCACAACTCTCCAGATTATAAATATCATTTACACCGATTAACCAATCTCGTATTTTTTGGACTTTTAGGTTCCTGCCATTTTTTGGGTATAAGGCTTTTTGCTACGTTAATGAAGGTGGGGATTACTGATGTTCTATACTGCTTTACAGAGCCCTTCACCCCATGTAACAAATACATCCAGGGATCTTCCGGGATTTCATTGTTAGCAATTTCCTTGATTAAATGTAGAACCTCTTTCCAGTATTGTTTAATGGTGGGACAGTCCCACCAAAAGTGGGCCATTGTTCCAACTGCCTTACATCCTCTCCAGCAATCCATGGATTTCCCCGGTTGATATTTACTTAATTTTTCCGGGGTTTCTTAAAACACACCTTTTACATTTACAAAAATAATGTATACTATTGAGTAATCTAGACAAAACTTTTAAGGTATGTGCATTTCCATAGTCTAATTGAGTTACATTTACTTAAAAAAATTATCTTTTCATTTGACTGAAATTGCGGGACGCACATACAAGGCCATGCAATGCCATTGAAAGGTGAGAGTGAACATTGAATAAATTATCGTTCATATGTTTTAAATGTTGCTTAACATAACATCCAAAATATTTATTTTATCTGCAGATTAATATATTTATAATAAATGGACATATGTCCGTTGTAATCACTTATTGAGAGAACTCACTTGTGCGCAAGTAAAGTTTGTGCTTACTTCATTCGGCAGAATGCAACCAAGATGCAGGGTGAGGGACCGCCAACTGTTAAGCATAAATAGTACTTTGTGCCACAAAAATGAATGTTTCAGCCGGTTCGGTTTTTGAGATATTGGAATTCAAATTCAGATTATGTAACATCAAGCTCCGCCTACTTTGCACCCAATGTTATTAAAATTTAAAAACAAAGATAGCATTAGTTTGAACTGCATCTGTACCATTTTGTGCTGCAAAAACAAACGTATGTGCTGGTTTGGTTTCAGAGATATTGCGCATTATAGTTGATGAAACCTCTCCTACTTTACACCACATGTTATTACATTTTAAAAACAATTATACAATTTGTTTGTGCTGCATGTGTGCTGATTTGTTCCACAAAAACAAACTTTCTGTTTGTTCGGTTTTTGGGATAATGGACATTCAACGTTAGATTATGTAACCTAAAGCCCCGCCCACTTTGCACTTTGTTATTACATTTCAAAAACAAATATACCATATTTATGCTGCATTGGCAGGAAAAACAAGCATATTGGTAAAGTGTATTTTTTTAATTTAGTACTCACATTTTGTATCAGAAAGAATAGTTATTTATGCTTTTAGCCTGATTACCCTGAAAACCTAAAATATACCTTCAACCACTTGCCGACCGCCTAACGCTGATATACTGCAGCAGAATGGCACAGGCAGGCCCCCCCGTGCCCGAGGCGGTCGGCATCATTGGGGAAGCGATACAGGCTGAGGGGGAGGCCACTCATTCTTGGCCATCCCCTCGCAATCGCTCCCCACGAATGAAAATCTTCCTCTGCTGCTGTAATGTAAACAGCGGCAGAGGAAGTGATGTCATCGCTCCTCGAGCCGGTCTTTTCGTTCCGGCGCCGAGGAGAGAAGACATCAATGTGAGTTGCGCCAACACTACACTAACAGTAGAACACACTAGGCACACTTTTCACCCCCCATCACCCCCCGATCACCCCCCTGTACCCCCTGTCACAGTGACACCAATAGCAGTTTTTTTTTGCATTGGTGTCAATTTGTGACAGTTATAAGTGGTAGGGCAGTTAGGGTTAGCCCCCTTTAGGTCTAGGGTCCCCCCTTTAGGTCTAGGGTACCCCCCTAACCCCCCTAATAAAGTTTTAACCCCTTGATCCCCCCCCGTCGCCAGTGTCACTAAGCGATCGTTTTTCTGATCGCTGTATTAGTGACACAGGTGACGCTAGTTAAGGAGGACAGTATATAGGTTCGCCGTCAGTGTTTTATAGCGACAGGGACCCCCATATACTACCTAATAAAGGTTTTAACCCCCTGATTGCCCCCTAGTTAACCCTTTCACCAGTGATCACCGTATAACTGTTACGGGTGACACTGGTTAGTTAGTTAGTTTGTTTATTATAGTTTCAGGGCACCCGCCATTTATTACCTTATAAAGGTTTAACCCCCTAATCACCCGGCGGTGATATAAGTTAAGTTTTTAGGGTCAGATAAGGTCTGCGTCGCCCCAGGCAGCGTTAGGTTAGTGTCAGTACTGCTAACACCCATGCACGCAGCATACACCTCCCTTAGTGGTATAGTATCTGAACGGATCGATATCTGATCCGATCAGATCTATACTAGCATCCCCAGCAGTTTAGGGTTCCCAAAAATGCAGTGTTAGCGGGATCAGCCCAGATACCTGCTAGCACCTGCGTTTTGCCCCTCGGTCCAGCCCAGCCCAGCCCACCCAAGTGCAGTATCAATCGATCACTGTCACTTACAAAACACTAAATACACATAACTGCAGCATTCACAGAGTCAGGCCTGATCCCTGCGATCGCTACGGTGGCTAACAGTCAGGAGCTTTTTTGCCTGTGAGTCTCACTAGTGTACCATTAAATTTAGAGCCCAAAATGGCAAATCGAAGGTACACTAGTGAAGAGGCCTACACGTTTCTGAGCATGACAGATAGTGAAGAGGAAGTCACTCATCTGTCAGATTCAGGCTCAGAATACGAACCTGTAGACGACAGTGGTTCCATGACAGATAGCTCTGACGACGGAGTTGTGGTCCCTGCCAAGGTCAGGCGTACCAGACCCCGAACTTCTTCTTCTGTCCTTGAAGTGCAGGAACCGCAGGTCCCTCGTATGGAGCAGAGAAGTACTAGCGCCGCTATTCCTTCTGGTGAACTGGCAAGCACCAGCGGCCTAGTAGACCCTGGTCGTACATCCAGCACTGCAGTAACACTTGGTGACGTGGCGAGTCCCATAAGTGCAGTTCAAGCTGGCGAGGTGGCAAGCACAAGTAGTGTCCCACTGTCACCAAGAAGATGAACACAGGCCCATCGTGCCCATAGTGCCCTTCCTGCTGCATTCACCAATCCGAATTGGGAACCCACCACTTCTGCAGCATCCGTACTTCCCCCATTCACTGGCCAACCCGGCATTCAGGTGGAAACAGTTGATTTTACGTCACTGGATTTTTATTCACTGTTTTTCACCGACGATCTCTATAGATCTATTAATCTAAATTAATTTGTATGCTGGTCAACACATCGCCACTATTCCCCAGTCCTTCCTTGATAGAGGTTGGAGACCAATTACGGTCTCCGAATTCCAAATTTAAGCTCTTTCTGGGCCTTTCCCTCAACATGGGCATAACTAAAAAGAGTGAGTTGCAGTCATATTGGTCCACTGACCCAATTCACCATATGCCCTTGTTCTCTGCCTCCATGACCAGGGCACGATACGCGCAGATTTTGCGGTTCATGCACTTCAACAACAATGAACTCTGTCGTCCTTGTGGAGACCCTGAATACGATCGGCTCTACAAAATTCGGCCCCTCGTGAACCACTTCAACCAACGTTTTGCAGACTTGTTTACTCCCCATCAAGTTGTCTGTGTTGATGAGTCCCTGATTAAGTTTTCTGGCCGCTTGTCATTCAAACAGTACCTTTCCAGCAAGCGTGCCAGATACGGGGTCAAGATGTATAAGCTCTGTATCAGGGCCACAGGCTATACATGTAGTTTTATGGTTTACGAGGGCAAAGATAGTCACGTAGAGCCGACAAACTGCCCTGACTACATAGGAAGAGCTGGCAAGATTGTGTGGGACTTGGTGTCACCCTTATTCAGAAAGGGGTACCACTTGTACGTGGACAATTATTACACGAGCGTGCCACTTTTTAGTCACCTTTTTGATCATCAGATTGGAGCATGTGGCACCATGCGACCTAATCGTCGGGGCTTTCCCCAGCAGCTTGTAGATTCCCGTCTTAGGCTGGGGGAGAGAGCCTGCTTGCAGTGTAATAATTTGCTCGCTATGAAGTGGAGGGATAATAAGAATGTTTTCCTTCTTACCTCCCTTCATGCAGACACGACGGTCCAAATTACTATGGCGACTGGTGTTGTGGAGAAACCCCTCTGTGTCCACGAATATAACCAAAATATGGGAGGGGTGGACCTCAACGACCAGTTGTTGGTGTTGTACCTAGTTGCCCGTAAGGCCAGATGCTGGTACAAAAAAGAGTCTGTTTATTTATTTCAATTGGCTTTGCTGAACGCTTATGTGCTATACAGAGCTTCAGGATGGACTGGATCCTTCCTTAAATTCAAGGAAGAGATCGTCAGAGCCCTGCTGTTTCCAGACGGTGCTCCACTTCACCTTTCCCAACCAAATGCAGTAAGCCTGCTGCATGAGAGGCATTTTCTTTATGTCCTCCCGAGTACCCCTACCCAACGAGCCCCCCAAAAAAGATGTCGTGTCTGCAGCAAGCGCGGATATAGGCGTGACACCCGGTATTATTGTCCCTCCTGTCATGACAATCCTGGTCTTCGCATTGGTGAATGTTTTGAACGCTACCATACACTATTTGAGTATTAGCGTAGGGTACAGCACTGCACAGACTAGGACACACTTTCACAGGTTCTCCCAAGATGCCATCGCATTTTGAGAGACCCAAACCTGGTACCAGTTACAAAAGTTAAAGTTACAAAAAAAAGTGTAAAAAAAAAACAAAAAAAAGTAAAAAAAAAAAAAAACAAAAAAAAATAATATAAAAAAACAAACAATATGTTTTATTGTTCTCTCTCTATTCTCTCTCTATTGTTCTGCTCTTTTTTACTGTATTCTATTCTGCAATGTTTTATTGTTGTTATGTTTTTATCATGTTATAGGTATTCAATTTTTTTATACTTTACTGTTTACTGTGTTTTATTGGTAACCATTTTTTTGTTTTCAGGTACGCCATTCAGCTGCAGAGCGGATTTATTTATCTTGACAGCAACAGCGTTTGCTCCCACGATACATAAAGCCGCGACTCCAGCGCTGTCGGAGGTGATTTCACCACCACAGTTACATACTTCAGCATATATGCCGAAGCGTGGAGGCAGCAGTGGGTGGAGGAGCGAATTGCTCCTGCCTTTTGCAGGAGGATGCCCCCATGCTTCGGCATATATATTTTAGGCACAGGTTGCGTTAAATGTTTTATTTTTTACTATTTTTTTTGTATCTGCTTTGCAGGTATGGTAAGTCTTACTGTTATACTGTAATGTTACTTTGTTTTATTGTTAACCATCATTTGCTTAGCAGGTACGCATTCAGTTGCAGTGCGGATTTATTTATCTTGACAGCAACAGCGTTTGCTCCCACGATACATAAAGCTGTGACTCCAGCGCTGTCGGAGGTGATTTCACCACCAGTTACATACTTCAGCATATATGCCAAAGCGTGGGGGCAGCAGTGGGTAGAGGAGCGATTTGCTCCTACCTTTTGCGGAAGGATGCCCCTATGCTTCGGCATATATAAACGGTGCATGTATGCCCATCATTAGAAGTGGGTGGATGAAGGGAGGTATTCTAATGGTGGGCATACCCACTGATCAATATCTTTTTTTCATTCAGCCCACAGGCTGCATGAAAAAAAAGTTTACAATATATACCCAACAAGGACCAGCAACGTACTGGTATGTTGCTGGACTTTGAGTGGTTATACCAGAATGATGCCTGCAGGTTTAGGTACCATCTTGGTATCATTCTTTTCAGCCAGCGGTCGGCTTTCATGTAAAAGCAATCCCAGCAGCTAATTAGCCTCTAAACTGCTTTTACAAGCAGTGGGAGGGAATGCCCCCCCCACTGTCTTCCATGTTTTTCTCTGGCTCTCCTGTCCCAATAGGGAACCTGAGAATGCAGCCGTTGATTCAGCCAGCTGACCATAGAGCTGATCAGAGACTAGAATGGCTCCAATCATCTCTATGGCCTAAGAAACCGGAAGCTATGAGCATTTCATGACTTGATTTCGCCGGATGTAAACAGCGCCATTGGGAAATTGGGAAAGCATTTTATCACACCGATCTTGGTGTGGTCAGATGCTTTGAGGGCAGAGGAGAGATCTAGGGTCTAATAGACCCCCATTTTTTCAAAAAAGAGTACCTGTCACTACCTATTGCTATCATAGGGGATATTTACATTACTTGAGATAACAAAAATGATTAAAAAAATTAAAAAGTGAAAGGAACAGTTTAAATATAAGATAAAAAGGCAAAAAAAAATAAAGAAAAAAAAAAAAGCACCCCTGTCCCCCCTGCTCTCGCACAAAGGCGAGGTATCACCGCGAAGGTCAGATCGAGGGCAGTAATTTTAGCAGTAGATCTCCTCTGTAAATCTAAAGTGGTAACCTGTAAAGGCTTTTAAAAATGTATTTAGTTTGTCGCCACTGCACGTTTGTGCGCAATTTTAAAGCATGTCATGTTTGGTATTCATGTACTCGGCCTAAGATCATCTTTGTTATTTCATCAAACATTTGGGCAATATAGTGTGTTTTAGTGCATTCAAATTTAAAAAAGTGTGTTTTTTCCCCAAAAAATGAGTTTGAAATATCGCTGCGCAAATACTGTGTGAAAAAAAAATGAAACACCCACCATTTTAATCTGTAGGGCATTTGCTTTAAAAAAATATATAATGTTTGGGGGTTCAAATTAATTTTCTTGCAAAAAAAATATTTTTTTCATGTAAACAAAAAGTGTCAGAAAGGGCTTTGTCTTCAAGTGGTTAGAAGAGTAAGTGATGAGTGACATAAGCTTCTAAATGTTGTGCATAAAATGCCAGGACAGTTCAACCCCCCCAAATGACCCCATTTTGGAAAGTTGACACCCCAAGCTATTTGCTGAGAGGCATGTCGAGTCCATGGAATATTTTATATTGTGACACAAGTTGCGGGAAAAAGACACTTTTTTTTTTTTTGCACAAAGTTGTCACTAAATGATATATTGCTCAAACATTGCATGGGAATATGTGAAATTACACCCCAAAATACATTCTGTTGCTTCTCCTGAGTACGGGGATACCACATGTGTGAGACTTTTTGGGAGCCTAGCCGCATACCGGACCCCGAAAACCAAGCACCGCCTTCAGGCTTTCTAAGGACGTAAATTTTTGATTTCACTCTTCACTGCCTATCACAGTTTTGGAGGCCATGGAATGCCCAGGTGGCACAACCCCCCCCCCAAATTCCCCTATTTTGGAAAGTAGACACCCCAAGCTATTTGCTGAGAGGTATAGTGAGTATTTTGCAGACCTCACTTTTTTTCACAAAGTTTTGAAAATTGAAAAAAGAAAAAAATTTTTTTTTTCTTGTCTTTCTTCATTTTCAAAATAAAATGAGAGCTGCATAATACTCCCCATGCCTCTCAGAAAATAGCTTGGGGTGTCCAATTTCCAAAATGTGGTCATTTGGGGGGGGTGCTATCTTGGCATTTTATGGCCTTCGAAACTGTGATAGGTAGTGAGGAGTGAATCAAAAATTTACACCCTTAGAAATCCTGAATGAGTTGATTGGATTTCGGGGCCCCGTATGAAGCTAGGCTCCCAAAAAGTCCCACACATGTGGTATCTCCGTACTCAGGAGAAGCAGCAGAATGTATTTTGGGGTGTAATTCCACATATACCCATGGCATGTTTGAGCAATATATCATTTAGTGACAACTTTGTGCAAGAAAAAAAAAAAATTGGTCACTTTCCCGCAACTTGTGCGAAAATATAAAATATTCCATGGACTCAACATGCCTCTTAGCAAATAGCTTGGGGTGTCTACTTTCCAAAATGGGGTCATTTGGGGGCGGGTTGTGCCATCTTGGCATTTTATGGCCTTCAAAACTGTGATAGGTAGTGAGGAGTGAAATCAAAAATTTACGCCCTTAGAAATCCTGAAGGTGGTGCTTGGTTTCGGGGCCCCGTATGTGGCTAGGCTCCCAAAAAGTCCCACACATGTGGTATCCCCATACTCAGAAGAAGCAGCAGAATGTATTTTGGGGTGTAATTCCACATATGCCCATGGCATGTTTGAGCAATATATCATTTAGTGACAACTTTGTGCAAAAAAAAAAGAAAAATAAGTTTGTAATTTTCCCACAACTTGTGTCAAAATATAAAATATTCCATGGACTCAACATGCCTCTCAGAAAATAGCTTGGGATGTCTACTTTCCAAAATGGGGTCATTTGGGGGGGGGTTGTGCCATCTTGGCATTTAATGGCCTTCAAAACTGTGATAGGTAGTGAGGAGTGAATTCAAAAATGTACACCCTTAGGAATCCTAAAGGCGGTGCTTGGTTTTCGGGGCCCCGTACGCGGCTAGGCTCCCAAAAAGTCCCACATATGTTGTATCCCCATATTCAGGAGAAGCAGCTAAATTTATTTTGGGGTGCAATTCCACATATGCCCATGGCCCGTGTGAGCAATGTATCATTTAGTGACAATTTTTGTAAATTTTTTTTTTTTTGTCATTGTTCAATCACTTGGGACAAAGAAAATGAATATTCAATGGGCTCAACATGCCTCTTAGCAATTTCCTTGGGGTGTCTACTTTCCAAAATGGGGTTATTTGGGGGGGGGTTGTACTGCCCTGCCATTTTAGCACCTCAAGAAATGACATAGGCAGTCATAAACTAAAAGCTTTGTAAATTCCAGAAAATGTACTCTAGTTTGTAGACGCTATAATTTTTGCACAAACCAATAAATATACCCTTATTGACTTTTTCTTACCAAAGACATGTGGCCGAATACATTTTGGTATGACTAAAATTGAGTTTATTGGATTTTTTTATAACAAAAATTATAAAATGTCATTTTTTTTCAAGATTTTCTGTATTTTTCCGTTTATAGCGCAAAAAATGAAAACCGCAGAAGTGATCAAATGCCATCGAAAGAAAGCTCTATTTGTGGGAAAAAAAGGACGCAAATTTCGTTTGGGTACAGCATTGCATGACCGCACAATTATCAGATAAAGCGACGCAGTGCCAAATTGTAAAAAGTGCTCTTGTGAGGAAGGGGGTAAATCCTTCCGGGGCTGAAGTGGTTAAAGTTTTGCATACATTTTTTTTGGAGCTTGATGTGGAGAATCTATCTTCAAAAGTTCACATTTTAACTGCTTGCCGACCAGCCACCATCATTATACTGCGGCAGGTCGGCTCTCCTGCGCAAACCACCGTAGGTGTACGTCAGTCTTTGCACGCTCAATGTCTGCCGGCGACCCACGATCGCGGTATACAGAGGCAGAACGGGCAGAAGTTAGTGCAGTGCATCCTGCTCACAGTGTTCAGCTAAAACTACAAGTTAGTGTAGTGAGACCTCTGCACAGTGTTCATCTAAAGCTACAAGTTAGTGCAGTGCATCCTGCTCACAGTGTTCAGCTAAAACTACATGTTAGTGTGGTGCATCCTCCTCACAGTGTTCAGCTAAAACTACAAGTTAGTGTAGTGAGACCTCTGCACAGTGTTCATCTAAAGCTACAAGTTAGTGCAGTGCGTCCTGCTCACAGAGTTCAGCTAAAACTACAAGTTAGTGTAGTGAGACCTCTGCACAGTGTTCATCTAAAGCTACAAGTTAGAGTAGTGCGTCCTGCTCACAGTGTTCAGCTAAAACTACAAGTTAGTGTAGTAAGACCTCTGCACAGTGTTCATCTAAAGCTACAAGTTAGTGCAGTGCGTCCTGCTCACAGTGTTCAGCTAAAACTACAAGTTAGTGTAGTGAGACCTCTGCACAGTGTTCATCTAAAGCTACAAGTTAGTGCAGTGCATCCTGCTCACAGTGTTCAGCTAAAACTACAAGTTAGTGTAGTGAGACCTCTGCACAGTGTTCATCTAAAGCTACAAGTTAGTGCAGTGCATCCTGCTCACAGTGTTCAGCTAAAACTACATGTTAGTGTGGTGCATCCTCCTCACAGTGTTCAGCTAAACCTACAAGTTATTTTTTTGCGAGCTCTGCACAGTGTTCATCTAAAGCTACAAGTTAGAGCAGTGCGTCCTGCTCACAGTGTTCAGCTAAAACTACAAGTTAGTGTAGTAAGACCTCTGCACAGTGTTCATCTAAAGCTACAAGTTAGTGCAGTGCGTCCTGCTCACAGTGTTCAGCTAAAACTACAAGTTAGTGTAGTGAGACCTCTGCACAGTGTTCATCTAAAGCTACAAGTTAGTGCAGTGCATCCTGCTCACAGTGTTCAGCTAAAACTACAAGTTAGTGTAGTGAGACCTCTGCACAGTGTTCATCTAAAGCTACAAGTTAGTGCAGTGCATCCTGCTCACAGTGTTCAGCTAAAACTACATGTTAGTGTGGTGCATCCTCCTCACAGTGTTCAGCTAAAACTACAAGTTAGTGTAGTGAGACCTCTGCACAGTGTTCATCTAAAGCTACAAGTTAGTGCAGTGCGTCCTGCTCACAGAGTTCAGCTAAAACTACAAGTTAGTGTAGTGAGACCTCTGCACAGTGTTCATCTAAAGCTACAAGTTAGAGCAGTGCGTCCTGCTCACAGTGTTCAGCTAAAACTACAAGTTAGTGTAGTAAGACCTCTGCACAGTGTTCATCTAAAGCTACAAGTTAGTGCAGTGCGTCCTGCTCACAGTGTTCAGCTAAAACTACAAGTTAGTGTAGTGAGACCTCTGCACAGTGTTCATCTAAAGCTACAAGTTAGTGCAGTGCATCCTGCTCACAGTGTTCAGCTAAAACTACAAGTTAGTGTAGTGAGACCTCTGCACAGTGTTCATCTAAAGCTACAAGTTAGTGCAGTGCATCCTGCTCACAGTGTTCAGCTAAAACTACATGTTAGTGTGGTGCATCCTCCTCACAGTGTTCAGCTAAACCTACAAGTTATTTTTTTGCGAGCTCTGCACAGTGTTCATCTAAAGCTACAAGTTAGAGCAGTGCGTCCTGCTCACAGTGTTCAGCTAAAACTACAAGTTAGTGTAGTAAGACCTCTGCACAGTGTTCATCTAAAGCTACAAGTTAGTGCAGTGCGTCCTGCTCACAGTGTTCAGCTAAAACTACAAGTTAGTGTAGTGAGACCTCTGCACAGTGTTCATCTAAAGCTACAAGTTAGTGCAGTGCATCCTGCTCACAGTGTTCAGCTAAAACTACAAGTTAGTGTAGTGAGACCTCTGCACAGTGTTCATCTAAAGCTACAAGTTAGTGCAGTGCATCCTGCTCACAGTGTTCAGCTAAAACTACATGTTAGTGTGGTGCATCCTCCTCACAGTGTTCAGCTAAAACTACAAGTTAGTGTAGTGAGACCTCTGCACAGTGTTCATCTAAAGCTACAAGTTAGTGCAGTGCGTCCTGCTCACAGAGTTCAGCTAAAACTACAAGTTAGTGTAGTGAGACCTCTGCACAGTGTTCATCTAAAGCTACAAGTTAGAGCAGTGCGTCCTGCTCACAGTGTTCAGCTAAAACTACAAGTTAGTGTAGTAAGACCTCTGCACAGTGTTCATCTAAAGCTACAAGTTAGTGCAGTGCGTCCTGCTCACAGTGTTCAGCTAAAACTACAAGTTAGTGTAGTGAGACCTCTGCACAGTGTTCATCTAAAGCTACAAGTTAGTGCAGTGCATCCTGCTCACAGTGTTCAGCTAAAACTACAAGTTAGTGTAGTGAGACCTCTGCACAGTGTTCATCTAAAGCTACAAGTTAGTGCAGTGCATCCTGCTCACAGTGTTCAGCTAAAACTACATGTTAGTGTGGTGCATCCTCCTCACAGTGTTCAGCTAAACCTACAAGTTATTTTTTTGCGAGCTCTGCACAGTGTTCATCTAAAGCTACAAGTTAGTGCAGTGCGTCCTGCTCACAGTGTTCAGCTAAAACTACAAGTTAGTGTGGTGCGTCCTCCTCACAGTGTTCAGCTAAAACTACAAGTTAGTGTAGTGCGTCCTCACAGTGTTCAGCTAAAACTACAAGTTAGTGTAGTGAGACCTCTGCACAGTGTTCAGCTAAAACTACAAGTTAGTGTAGTTCGTCCTGCTCACAGTGTTCAGCTAAAACTACAAGTTAGTGTGGTGCGTCCTCCTCACAGTGTTCAGCTAAACCTACAAGTTATTTTTTTGTGAGCTCTGCACAGTGTTCAGCTAAAGCTACCTGTAGAAGGTTGGTGGTGTTTTCCTGATCCTATCACTACCGCAGGCAGCTAAAAAAGCTACAAGTTAGTTTTTTGCGAGCTCTGCACAGTGTTCAGCTAAAGCTACCTGTAGAAGATTGGTGGTGTTCTCATACTACAGGCAGGCAGTTGATTTTGCTAGCTGCAGTATCAGTACATATATATATATATATAATATATATATATATATATATATATATATATATATATATATATATATATCCCAGCTTAGTGCAGCTACAGGCCATTAGTATGTCTGGAAGGCCAAGAAGGAGAGGCAGACAGTCACAAGCCAATAAGAGAGGGCAAGCAGGCTTTGTGTTTAGTGCTGGTCGTGGAGATGGTGCATCCTCATCAGCACGTGGCCGTGGGACACACTTGGCCTTTTTTTCGGCAGCTGGCCGTGTTGAGCCGCAACATGCGGAAGACTTGGTCGAGTGGATGACCAAGCCGTCCTCATCCTCCTCATCCTCTCTCACCCATGCTCAGGGTACTTTGTCTGGCAAAGCAGCGGCCTCTTCCCTTGGCTCAATGTCATCAGTGACTCCTTCCCTAGCCCCACCATGTCCTCCTGAGGAGTCCCTCGAACTGTTTGACCACAGTGTTGGGTACATGCTCCAGGAGGATGCCCAGCGTTTGGAAGGCTCTGATGATGATACTGAGCTCGATGAAGGCAGTAACATGAGCACAGACAGAGGGGGTGCCCAAGAAGGACAGCAATCTGGCAGTCATGCTCTCCCTGCTGCAGCATACTGCCAGGTTTGCTCCAGTGATGAGGAGGGAGGGGATGATGAGGTCACTGACTCAACGTGGGTGCCTGATAGGAGAGAGGAGGAGGAGGAGGCGGCACATCACCAACGAGGCAGGATGCCCTCCAGGAGCCAGCCTAAGGGCAGCACATTGACTGCATCACACCCCAAAGCTCCACATGTGCAGGGCGCTGCAGTCTCTGCGCGTTATTCAAAAAGTTCTTTGGTGTGGGCCTTTTTTGAGACGAGTGCATCAGATCGCACCGCTGCTATTTGCAACATATGTCTCAAGCGTATCTCGCGTGGCCAAAACATCTCCTGCTTGGGTACCACATGCTTGACCAGACATATGTTGACCTGTCATGCAGTTCGTTGGCAAGCGTATCTAAAAGACCCACACCAAAGAACAAAGAGGACCTCTCCTTGCTCCTCATCAGCTGAGATCTCCAACCCCACTATACCTTCAGTCCTCTCTGAGACCTGCACTGAGAGGAATGAAGGTGTAGAATTAGGTGTGTCACAGCCAAGTACTTGTGGGCATTCTGCTTTTGGTACACCGACGTCAGATTGTACCAGGCAAATTTCCCTGCCCCAGCTGCTGCACCGCCGAAAGAAGTTTGCTCCCAGCCATCCACATGCCCAGCGGTTGAATGCTAGCTTGGCAAAATTGCTAGCACTTCAACTGCTGCCTTTTCAGTTGGTAGACTCTGCCCCCTTCCGTGAGTTTGTGGAATGTGCGGTTCCTCAGTGGCAGGTACCCAAACGCCACTTTTTCTCACGGAAGGCGATTCCGGCTCTCTACTGGCATGTGGAAGGCAATGTCCATGCCTCGCTGGACAGGGCGGTCAGCGGTAAGGTGCATATTACCGCTGACTCATGGTCCAGCAGGCATGGACAGGGACGTTACCTAAGTTTCACGGCGCATTGGGTGACTCTGCTGGCAGCTGGGAAGGATGCAGGACAAGGTGCAGTAGTTTTGGAGGTTGTTCCGCCACCACGCCTCCAAAATGCCACTACTAATGATTGTGACACACCTCTCTCCTCCACCCCCTCCTCTTCTTCTTCTTCCATGGCCTCTTCCTGTGCTTTTTCCTCGGAACCAGCGGTGCTCCGTAGCCGTTCAAGGGGCTACGCAAGTACGCAGGCCAAAAGATGCCATGCGGTGCTTGAGCTGGTGTGCTTGGGGGACAGGAGCCACACTGGGGCAGAGGTTCTGTCAGCTCTGCAGGGGCAGGTTCAGAGGTGGTTGACGCCACGCCAACTTAAGGCAGGAATGGTGGTTTGCGACAATGGTACCAACCTCCTCTCTGCCCTCCGACAGGGACAAATGACCCATGTGCCCTGTTTGGCTCATGTCCTTAACTTGGTGGTGCAGCAGTTCTTGGGCAGGTACCCGGGCTTACAGGATGTCCTGAGGCAGGCCAGGAAAGTCTGTGTGCATTTCCGCCGGTCATATAATGCCAGTGCTCGGCTGGCGGACCTCCAAAAGGAGTTTAACCTGCCCAAGAACCGCCTAATCTGTGACATGCCCACCAGGTGGAACTCAACGTTGGCCATGCTGCAGTGGCTGCACACGCAGCAGAGGGCCATCAATGAGTACCTGTGCGACTACGGCACCAGGACAGGGTCAGGGGAGCTTGGTTTTTTTTCCCCACGCCAGTGGGCCATGATCAGGGATGCATGCACTGTCCTGTCACCATTTGAGGAGGCCACGAGGATGGTGAGCAGTGACAGTGCATGCATTAGTGACACTGTCCCCCTTGTCCACCTGTTGGAGCACACGCTGCGTGGAATAATGGACAGGGCACTTGAGGCAGAACAGAGGCAGGAAGAGGAGGACTTCCTTAGCTCTCAAGGCCCCCTTTATCCAGACAGTGTTCCTGCGTGCCCGCCGATCACACAGGAAGAGGACGAGGAGGAGGAGGAGGAGGAGGAGGAAGATTGTGTCAGTATGGAGGTGGAGCCTGGCACTCAGCATCAGCAGCAGTTTTTAAGGGATCAGTCCCAAGAAACACATGGACTTGTACTTGGCTGGGAGGAGGTGTCGTCCTTAGTGACCCAGAGGACTCTGGAACGAATGCCTCAGCAAACCTACGCTGCATGACCTCTCTGATCCTGCAAAGCCTGTGTAAGGATCCTCGTATTCGTGGTATCAAGGAGAAGGACCAATACTGGCTGGCAACTCTCCTTGATCCACGTTACAAGGGTAAGGTTGCGGACCTTATCTTGCCATCGCAGAGGGAGCAGATGATGAAACATCTTCGGGATGCCTTGCAGAAAGGTCTGTGCAACGCGTTCCCAGAGACTGGGAGGTTACAAACTCCTGTTTCTGGACAACGTGTTGCTGAGGCTTCGGTCAGTCAAAGAAGGAGCGGTGGAGAAGGTGGCCGTCTGACCGATGCGTTCAGACAATTTTTTGGTCCGCAGCCCCAAGGTATGATCGGTTCCAGCAACCATCGCCAGCGTCTGTTTTACATGGTGCAGGAATACCTAGGGGCAAGATCTGACTTGGACACCTTTCCTACCGAAAATCCTCCGGGTTACTGGGTCTTGAGGATGGATCACTGGCTTGCACAGTATGCAATTGAGCTACTGGTCTGTCCTGCATACAGCGTTCTTTCGGAACGCACATTCAGTGCTGCTGGAGGCTTTGTAACCGATCACAGGGTGCGTCTGTCCACCGACTCGGTCGATCGACTGACCTTCATAAAAATGAATCAGTCTTGGATCACCACCAGCTACCAAGCACCTGATGCTGATGTAACCAAATATTTTTTTTTGAAATCTCAGATCCCTTCAAAGACTGCCTATGCTGATGCTGAGTGACTATCCCTGAGTAATTATCCTCTTCCTCCTCAATGATCACACTGATAGCTTGTAAGAACATTTTTGGTTCTGGGCGCCACCACCAGTGCCTAAGGCCTAATTTTTCAGCCCCTGTTTAACAGGGGCGTGTAATTACAATTTTTGATGCAATACTTTGCAGCAGGGCTCGTTTCTGCATTCCAACTAGAGTATCTGTGAGGGGTTGCAGTGTTGTGGCACCAGCACCAGTGCCTAAGGCCCAATTTTTCAGCCCCTGTTTAACAGGGGCGTGTAATTACAATTTTTGATGCAATACTTTGCAGCAGGGCTCATTTCTGCGTTACAACTAGAGTATCTGTGAGGGGTTGCAGTGTTGTGGCACCAGCACCAGTGCCTAAGGGCCAATTTTTCAGCCCCTGTTCAACAGGGGCGTGTAATTACAATTTTTGATGCAATACTTTGCAGCAGGACTCGTTTCTGCGTTCCAACTAGAGTATCTGTGAGGGGTTGCAGTGTTGTGGCACCATCACCAGTGCCTAAGGCCCAATTTTTCAGCCCCTGTTTAACAGGGGTGTGTAATTACAATTTTTGATGCAATACTTTGCAGCAGGGCTCGTTCCTGCGTTCCAACTGCAGTGTCTGTGAGGACTTACAGTGTTGTGGCACCAGCACCACCACCACCACAAAGGCCCAATTTTTCTGCCCTTGTTCAACAGGGGCATGTAATTACAATTCTTGATCTAATATTTCACAGCAGGGCCCATTTCTGCGCACACCAAGAGCGAGTGAGGACTTACAGTGTTGTGGCACCAGCACCACCACCACCACCAAAGGCCCAATTTTTCTGCCCTTGTTCAACAGGGGCATGTAATTACAATTCTTGATCTAATATTTCACAGCAGGGCCCATTTCTGCGCCCACCAAGAGCGAGTGAGGACTTACAGTGTTGTGGCACCAGCACCACCACCAGCACCAAAGGCCCAATTTTTCTGCCCCTGGTCAACAGGGGCATGTAATTACAATTCTTGATCTAATATTTCACAGCAGGGCCCTGCGAGGGCTTACAGTGTTGTGGCCACAACAACACCTAAGGCCCAAATTTCTGCTGAGTATATAGGGCAGGCCCCTACTTTCAAACATCTAACTTACAAACGACTCCTACTTGCAAACGGAAGGAGACAACAGGAAGTGAGATGAAATCTACCCCTAGGAAGGGAAATTCTCTCCTGTAAGAGTTAATATGGGAGAAACATTTCTCCTTTCCACTGATGCTTTCCAATCCTTGTTTCACAAAAAAAGCCACATTTTCAAAAAACATTTGTCATTGGGACAAAAAGTGAGGTGAAATCTTCTGAAGAGGAGGACAGACAGCAAAACAAATGTCACAGGGGTGATAACCCTTCCCTATGTTTTCCAAAAAGCTTAAAAAAGATTTTTTGGCTGGAGCTAAACACGTTAAAAATGTACCCGTTCAAAATTACAAACAGATTCTACTTAACAACAAACCTACAGTCCCTGTCTTGTTTGCACCGCCTGTATACTGCTGTTCAGGGTATATAGGGCCTGGTGGCCCCACACCTTTCCTTATTTTAATTTGGATGCAGGGTTCCCCTTAATATCCATACAAGACCCAAAGGGCCTGGTAATGGACTGGAGGGTACCCATGCCGTTTGTCTCACTGATTTTCATCCATATTGCCAGGACCCGACATTACATTAAACCCGCAAGCAGTTTTAAATGAGATTTTTTCCTTTAAAAATGACATTTTGTGCAGGGACTGTTCTAAACATGGGAAACACGCGCCACTTTACAGGCATACTATAGACACCCCCCAGGTATGATATTTAAAGGAATATTTCACTTTTTTTTTTACTTTAAGCATCATTAAAATCACTGCTCCCGAAAAAACGGCCGTTTTTAAAAGTTTTTTTTGCATGTCCCCTGGGGCAGGACCCGGGTCCCCAAACCCTTTTTTAGGACAATACCATGCAAATTAGCCTTTAAAATGAGCACTTTTGATTTTGAACATTCGAGTCCCATAGACGTCAATGGGGTTCTAACGTTCGTGCAAATTTTCGGTCCGTTCGCAGGTTCTGGTGCGAACCGAACCGGGGGGTGTTCGGCTCATCCCTACTAATAAAGTATCAAATCCCTAAGATCAACATAACACCCTAGGAACTAGGATAGCAGCAGCATTGGCAGAATATATAGTCCCTTAACCACAGATTTTCTTTAACGCAAGTTGACCTAGAGTAAATTCTTGGCTTTGTGTCCAATGCTCTATGGGCCTTCCCATCTGAAAAAGAAAAAAAAAACACTCTCTCAGCATTGGGTTCTGACTCCCAACATCTGCTGTCTTCCTTCTGTTTCATCTCATTTGTTGGGGCTCTGTATGTGGCAGAAACCCTTAGGCATAAACAGCAGACTGGTGTGTTTTCACATAGAGTAATGGACAACAGGGGGAAGTGTAAAGCAAAGAAGCAGTCCTGGGGTCTGTAGCCTGCACCATGTGACAGATATATTAGTGGTGTTTTTTTTTTTTATGAAGGCTTGCACTTGTAAAAATATATGGGGGTTGCTTTACTTACAAAAGGATTGATATTTCTGTCTATCTAGTCCTAAAAGATAAAACCACAGCAGGATTGGTAATCTGACTTTTAAACAATACAACTAGTTTGGCACTCCGCCCCAATGTTCCTTGCCAGCTCACATGAACTGAAGCACAACTTACTGGCTCCTAGAGCGGCCCCTTCCTGAGTGCTGCTATACAGGGGATTGATGAAAAAAACATAACCTTGCGCCAAAAAGATAAAAACTTTAAAAGCTGCTCCTCAAAACAACGTAGGCAAACTACTATGCAATGTGAAATGTGTGGATTGGGGGCGCTAAACAATAACACTAAGTGGTAATGTGCTAAAAAACAGTTACAGACCACGTGACATGGATAATGAATCAATAATAGTGACAATAAAAAATTCCAAGTGAAAAGTCCAAAATTCTACAATAATTCAAATAATTAAACCTGATGAGTCAAATCAAAAATTGCACAATAATAAAAATCATCAAAGAAAATGTCCATGAGTATTTAAGTGAATGATCTAAACATAATTACTTTTTGATCTAAACATAAACTTGATGATTCAAATCAGAAGTGTGCAGACAATCCTTCACCACTTGACAGAAATCCAAATCACACCCAATGTGCTCTAATGGAAAACCTACTCACCAGATTTCCATGACCTCTTTAACTAAAAAGAAGGTCTGGGATCGCTAGATAGGAGTACTGGAACAAGTAGACTGAAGATGGGTCCGATACCTTCTGTGTTTTACTCTCCTCACCAACACGGTTGCCCATGGGGAACAGAAGACAAGAGGAGGACCAATAGCATAATATTGTTTTATTTTAAAAAATGCCAAAGAAAATAACAAATGCCTCCTTACATTGGATGGTGCCTACCCGGCACTAGGAATAGCCCGCAATAGATGCTGGTGGAAGCCGCACGCTGCTCAGCTCACACTAGAAGGTCGGTGTGTGTCCCACTGATGCTGAGAGACAAACCAGAACCCGGAAGTGACGTGACTGTAAGGCGCCTCGACGTACGTTTCGTAATACTACGTCATCAGAAAGAGGGGTTCCTGATGATGAATTTTTGACTTTTCACTTGGAATTTTTTTGTCACTATTATTGATTCATTATCAATGTCACATGGTCTGTAATTGTTTTTTTTAGCACGTTACCACTTAGTGTTATTGTTTAGCCTCCCCCTATACAGGGAATTGCAAGAGCTTGAAACTTAAAAATCGTACACTTACACTATTTGCATTCAAAAAGAAATGTTTATTTATTTATTTTTTAGATCTGCCCAAATATGAAGCTAAAGGGTACTTAAAGGAGAAGTTCAGCCTGAGCTTTTTGGGCTGGGCTTTTCCTAAGGGTCACAGGAGCACAATTTGAATACGAATTGCGCTCCTGTGACCCGTTTTCAGCGGAGAGTGGTCTGAAGTCTGCTCTCTGCTGACATCGCTGCAATCAGTCGACTTAGGAAGTCTGGATCAGCCAGTTGCCTTGACTGATGGCAGTCTCAGCATCTCAGTGAACCACTGAGTAGGCCGCCCCCCCCCTCCACAGCTCATCGCTCCAACAAGCTTGGAGGAGCAGAGCAGGAGAGATGCTGACTGACAGTCAGCAGCTCTCCACTCCAGGAGGTGCTCGGTTCTCAGCGCAGAGAAGCCGGGGGGTAGCTGCAGCATCGGTCTGATGCTGCATCCACCTAGGTAAGTATGAATATCCAAAAAAAAAAAACCCATACTTCTCTTTTAAAGGCTTAAAGCAAGCTGTTTGAAAACTGAAAACTTTGCAAATGCTTAACAAGAGCTTGTTGTACACACTACTCTTATTACAAGCTGAAGCCTAATCACAAGGCTTTTAAAGTGAAGTTTGCAGGAAAATGCAAGGTTCCTTTCCCCATAATAGCTTTGCTATTTAAAAAATAGAGGAAATATACTTACCTTACCCACAGTTTCTATACAGTGCATCCGGAAAGTATTCACATTCATTTTTTCCACATTTTGTTATATTACAGCATTATTCCAAAATTGATTACATTCATTATTTCCTCAAAATTCTACAAACAATACCCCATAATGACAACACGAAAGAAGTATGTAATGAGCGGTGCCTGGCTTCCTCCAGACATGACGCTTGCCATTCAGGCCAAAGAGTTCAAACTTTGTTTCATCAGACCAGAGAATTTTGCTTCTCATGGTCTGAGAGTCCTTCAGGTGGTTTTCCAGGTGGGCTGTAATGTGCCTTTTACTGAGGAGTGGCTTCCGTCTGGCCACTCTGCCATACAGGCCTGATTGGTGGAGTGCTGCAGAGATGGTTGTTCTTCTGGAAGGTTCTCCTTTCTCCACAGAGAAACGCTGGAGCTCTGTCAGAGTGACCATCAGGTTCTTGGTCACCTCCCTGATTAACCACTTGCTGACCGGCTCACCTGTATACGTCGGAAAAGTGGCACGGGGGTGCAAAACAACGTACCCGTACATAGCTGCCTCGTCGCGGTGGCCCGCGATCGTGACACATAGAGGCAGAACGGGGAGATGTCTACATAAACAAGGCATTTCCCTGTTCTGCCTAGCAACATGACAGGGATCTACTGCTCCCAGTGATCAGGAGCAGTAATCTCTGTCATGTTCTAGTGAGCCCATCCCCCTACAGTTAGAACACTCCCAGGGAACACACTTAACCCCTTGATCGCCCCCCTAGTGTTTAACTCCTTCCCTGCCAGTGACATTTACACAGTAATCAGTGCATTTTTATAGCACTGATCGCTGTATAAGTGACAATGGTCTCAAAATAGTGTCAAAAGTGTCTGATCTGTCCGCCACAATGTCGCAGTCATGATAAAAATTGCAGATCGTCGCCATTACTAATTAAATAATAAAAAAAATGCCATAAATCTTTTCCCTTATTTTGTAGATGCGATAACTTTTGCGCAAACCAATCGATATATACGCTTATTGCAATTTTTTTTTACCAAAAATATGTAAAAGAATAAATATTGGCCTAAACTGAGGATTTTTTTCGTCTTTTATTTTAAATAAATGTGCAAAGATTTCAAACTAACTTCTTTAATGTTGTCATTATGGGGTATTGTTTGTAGAATTTTAAGGACAATTATAAATGTAATCCATTTTGGAATAAGGCTGTAAAATAAAAAAAAAATGTGGAAAAAGTGAAGCACTGTGAATACTTTCCGGATGCACTGTATTTATACAATAAATGGTCCCAATACTTCTGGCTGGAGAATGTTAGTGTACCAAATCTAAAGGAAAGATGCTGCACCACTGTGAAAGATTGTGTTCTCGCAAGATGGGATCCTCAGCATTCCTGGGGATGATGCTAGAAGGAAAATGACATCCCCCTTGCCTAGGCTCCGTGGGTGGAAGGTAAGTATGTTTACAGTAATAGTTTTTTCAATGCACAATGTTTTTTGTAATTTTACTGCAAGGTCTGTGTTTAAGTTTGTTTTTTTTGTTTTGTTTCCTTTTTAATAAGCGCAAGTGGAGATCCTTTTATAACATAACTTCAGTTTTAACATAAAAATTATATTTTGTAAATATAATCCATATTGTGTTATACACCATTTTTTAAATTCACAGCTTAACATCTGTACTAGTAATTAAGTGAGGCAACAAATGTTGACTTTACCTTGTATGGGAGTCTGGTAGACAGAACAATAGCTGTCCTCCCTCAGGACCTCTGATCCAATGCTGTCATTCAGGGACCCAGTGCACAAAGAGTCTTCCAAGCGATCATAAAGGTTAAACTGAACTGTAGGGTATCCACAGAAGCATTCCAGCCCTCGGATAATTGCCAAAGGATATTCCTGTGTTCAAAAAATATGAAGATAAAAAATTAAACATAAGCAGGCTAGAAGATGTCAGCTTTAAAGCAGAATGTACTACTTTCTTTTGATTTATTAAAAATGATGTTTTTCAGCAAATAAAAAATAGAATGATAATAAGTCCAAGATAATATGAGTTTTTTAGTTCCAGTAAGCAATTAGGCCAGACTAAAAAGCAAGGTTACCCAGCACATTTCAATATGCATTTCAGAATAAAAGAATTACAGAAATACCATTAGTTGATAAAATCCCAGCTTCATGTTGGATGTTGACTAAAAGCACAATGGAAGTGATCAAACTAGGCCTTATTAATCAAAGAACTGTCTGTATTGCCCTGTAGCAACTAGCTTCAAACTGTGATTCACTAAAGATAATTTTTCACTATAGGTTTGAACCTGATAGATTTCCACAGGGCAATGTAGATACCATTAAAGTGTCTGGTTCATACAGGCAACACAAAAAGATGGAGCAATGTATGTATGGCTTGGTATTTTAAGACAACTTTATGGTCAGGCAGACAAAGTTGATTATTACACTGCAGAACTAACAGCGTATAAATAAATCAGAAAGAAAACACTCATAAGTAGGAATTCATGAAATGTGTATAATGATTATAGAGTAACCATATTTTCTTTATGTATGCCATGACAATAATTCTGGAAAGGCTAAACCGTTGAGAACAGTTTTGTGATAAGAATACAGCCACATGTGCCAGGAGTTAGTTAGAGGTCCTGCAGAGTAAGAGGATAAAATTCTACCACTTTAGATTGTACATTTTCACATCAAGTTGTTTGTAAGCAGACTGTTGTATGATGTCCATGAATATGGAGAAGTGTTTTTTTTCTCCTTTTTAAATAACTACAATGGTTTGATGATATTATTATATATTTTTGTTTACTTCTGATGTGTATTTGCTACTTTTGTGTAGACTCATAGAAGCTGTTGCCCGTAGAGTCCAGCAAGCATAACCTAAACCTTACACATATGCACCTAAAGTAGGTACAAATTTTTACTGATAACAAAAGTGCAAATGTGCAAACGTGTATCAGTAAAAATTGTATATATATATATATATATATATATATATATATATACATACATACATACAGTGCCTTGAAAAAGTATTCATACCCCTTGACATTTTCCACATTTTACCATGTTACAACCAAAAATGTAAATGTATTTTATTGGGATTTTATGTGATAGACCAACACAAAATGGCATATAATTGTGAAGTGGAAGGAAAATGATAAATGGTTTTCAATTTTTTTTACAAATAAATTCTGAAAAGTGTGGCGTGCATTTGTATTCAGGCCCCTTTACTCAGATACTCCTAACTGAAATCTAGTGGAACCAATTGTCTTCAGAAGTCACCTAATTAGTAAATAGAGTCCACCTGTGTGTTAATTATTCTCAGTAGAAATGCAGCTGTTCTGTGAAGCACTCAGAGGTTTGTTAGAGAACTTTAGTGAACAAACAGCATCAAGAAAGCCAAGGAACACACCAGACAGGCCAGGGATAAAGTTGTAGAGAAGTTTAAAGCAGGGTTAGGTTAAAAAGAAAATATCCCAAGCTTTGAACATCACACTGTTCAATCCATCATCTGAAAATGGAAAGCGTATGGCACAACAGCAAACCTACCAAGACATGGCCGTCCACCTAAACTGACAGGCCAGGGAAGGAGAGCATTAATCAAAGAAGCAGCCAAGAGACCCATGGTTTCTCTGGAGGAGCTGCAGAGATCCACAGCCCAGATGGGAGAATCTGTCCACAGGACAACTATTAGTCGTGCACTCCACAAATCTGACCTTTATGGAAGAGTGGCAAGAAGAAAGCCATTGTTTAAAGAAAGCCATAAGAAGTCCATTTGCAGTTTAAGAGAAGCCATGTGGGGGACACAGCAAACATGCGGAAGAAGGTGCTCTGGTCAGATGAGACAAAAATTTAACTTTTTGGCCTAAAAGCAAAATGCTATGTGTAGTAAAAAAACTAACACTGCACATCACCCTGAACACACCATCCCCACTGTGAAACATGGTGGTGGCAGCATTATGTTGTGGGGATGCTTTTCTTCAGCAGGGACAGGGAAGCTGGTCAGAGTTTATGGGAAGATGGATGGAGCCAAATACAGTGCAATCCTAGAAGAAAACCTATCAGCGTCTGCAAAAGACTTAGGCTGGGGAGACTGTGGTGGAGGTTCACCTTCCAGCAGGACAACAACCCTAAACATACAGTCAGAGCTACGATGGAATGGTTTAGATCAAAGCATATTCATGTGTTAGAATGGCCCAGTCAAAAATGCATACCTAAATCCAATAGAGAATCTGTGACAAGACTTGAAAACTGCTGTTCACAGACGCTTTCCATCCAATCTGTTAGAGCTTGAGCTATTTTGCAAAGAAGAATAAAATGTCACTCTCTAGATGTGCAAAGCTGGTAGAGACATACCCAAAAATACTTGCAGCTGTAATCGCACGGAAAGCTGGTTCTACAAAGTATTGACTCAGGGGCTGAATACATAGGCACGCCACACTTTCACATATTTATCTGTACAAAATGTTTAAAACCATTTATCATTTTACTTCCACTTCATAATTATGTGCTATTTTGTTGTGATTTATCACATAAAATCCCAATAAAATACATTTATGTTTCTGGTTGTAACATGACAAAATGTGGAAAATCTCAAGAGGTATGAATACTTTTTCCAGGCACTGTATATATAGATATATATGCCTGCCTTTACTTTAATGGCATCCCAGTCTAAGTCCGTAGGGTTCAATATTGAGTTGGCCCACCCTTTGCATTTATAAGAGCTTCAATTCTTCTGGGAAGGCAATCCACAAGGTTTAGGAGTATGTCTATGGGAATGTTTGACAATTATTCCAGAAGTGCATTTGTGAGGTCAGGCACTGATGTTGGAGAGAAGGCCTGGCTAGCAGTTTGTGCTCTAATTCATCCCCAAGGTGTTCTGTTGAGTTGAGGTCAGGTGCAGGCCAGTCAAGTTCCTGCACCCCAAACTCGCTTGCTTTGTGCACTGGTCCAAATCATTTGGTGAATGGGGATTATGGTGTGGGGTTGTTTTTCAAGGGTTGGGCTTGGCCCCTTAGTTCCAGTGAAGGGACACCTAAGGCATCAGCATACCAAGACATTTTGGACCATTTCATGGTCCAAGTGCACAAAGCAAGGTCCATAAAGACGTGGATGAGTGAGTTTGGGGTGAAGGAACTTGACTGGCCTGCACAGAGTCCTGACCTCAACCCGATAGAACACCCTTTGGATGAGTGCACATACTGCGAGCCAGGCCTTCTCTCCAACATCAGTGCCTGACCTCACAAATGCAGTTCTGGAAGAATGGTCAAACATTCCCATAGACACACTCCTAAACCTTGTGGACAGCCTTCCCAGAAGAATTGAAGCTGTTATAGCTGCAAAGGATGGGCCAAATCAATGTTGAACCCTATGGACTAAGACTGGGATGCCATTAAAGTTTATGTGCATGTAAAGGCAGGCGTCCCAATACTTTTGATAATATAGTGCAGTGTTTCTCAATTCCAGTCCTCAAGGCGCCCCAACAGGTCATGTTTTAAGGCTTTCCATTATTTTGCACAGGTGATTTATTCAGTTTCACTGCCTTAGTAATTAACACAGCTGTTTCATCTGAGTGAAATCCTGAAAACATGACCTGTTGGTGCGCCTTGAGGACTGGGGTTGAGAAACACTGATATAGTATATAGTATAGGAAAAATAAATAAATAAATATATATGTATATTTCCTTCTTTTGGGTTAACCACTGGATGCTCACGCCTGATCCGTGGAAGAGCACGTCCATTGGTGTATGGCGATTGTCCCCTGAAAGTGCGCCATTGAGGATGATCTTCATTGAAGCTGAGCGGTCACCTGTGTAGGAGGTCTGGGAGATCCTAGCAGCGTTCCTGTTGCTCTACTAAGCCTGTTTAGACCCCCCTGTGTAAGGGCGGTTGCAGGCTTTCTGGTAAGCCTCCATTGTTTCTATTGAAGGGTGACGGGCAGCACAAGTGGTGAAAATACAGACCCTGGTCACGCATTGGAAATCTTCCTTTTGGATATTTTTATTTATGAACTATTTTTAACTGCTTGCCGACCAGCTGCCACAGTTATACTGCAGCAGGTTGGCACGGTTGCACAAATTGTAGTAGCTGTACGTCGACTCTTTAAGATGCTATAGCAATGTCCGCCGGGCACCCGCGATCACTCCTGACAGGAGAACGGGCTCTGTGTGTGCAAACACACAAATCCCGGTTCTGTCAGGGGAGTAGAGACAGATCGTTCGTTCCTACTAAGTAGGAACAACGATATATGTCTCCTCCCCCAGTCAGTCACATAGCCCCACAGTTAGAAACACACCTAGGGAACACACTTAATCCCTTGATCACCCCCTAGTGTTAACCCCTTCCCTGCCAGTGACATTTATACAGTAATCAGTGGCTATTTTTAGCTCTGTCGGAATTTCTGACCACAAATGTTTGAGAGCAGGTTCTCAAATTTTCCGACAATGTCACTTGTTGTCAGAAAGTCCAATCGTGTGTACACAAGTCCGTCGCACAAAAGCTTGCGCATGCTCAGAATCAAGCAGAAGGAGCCGCATTGGCTATTGAACCTTTTTCTTGGTTTGTCATACATCTTGTACGTCACCGAGTTCCTGACGTTTGGAATTTCCGACAACATTTGTGTGACCGTGTGTATGCAAGAAAAGTTTGAGCTAACATCCTTTGGAAAAAATCCATGGTTTTGTTGTCGGAATGTCCGATTGTGTGTACGCGGCATTAGATCTTTTGTTTCATGCTAAAATCATGTTATATTTTTCAAACTATATTTCAAATATTACTGGGCTGTCCAGAGTACATAAAGTATACATATAGTACATTACCTACAATATTTAAAGCCCAATACTTGACCATTTTTTTTTTAAAAGGGTCCCCCCAGGAAAAAACAAAAATAGCTCAGGCTGCAAAATTCACCTTCAAACAAAATGATGCATCTCTCAGAGCAGTGGAGTTTAGGTAAAAACTGGAAGTCACAATCTGCCTAAGCTGTGGTTTCCTTTCACCCACGGCACAATGCGTTTCGGCGCATCTGCCCCTGTCTGTGTACTCACTGGTAAGGCAAAATAAAATACTTGAGGACTATGGAGTTGCCAGCTGCCTTTTTTCGATGACTGTCTTCAATTCAGAGCTGTCCAATGCATTATCTCTGCCACTAGATGTTTTCAGTCTTCAGGGATGAACAGGACCCAGTTTCACTCAAGCAGCCCTCCACATTCAGGCAACATTGAGGGTATATTGTGAGTGCAGGGCAGAAAATGCCAACTCAATGCGTAATCATAGCGCCCTTCACACAGTGGTGATGTTATCACATCATCTCTGCTATCTGCATTAGTGGGAAACACTCAGGGGGTTATTTACTAAGATGAATGCACTGCGCTGGTTCAGACCTTAATTGGTGCACTGGATAGATCCTTAATCCAGCGTGTGAACCAGCACACACACAGGAGTACCTGCACGCGAGAATGTTTCCAGCGCGATAGGATCGCACTGGTTCTCGGCGAGGTACATCTCGCACTCGCTGCAATAGGAAAAATACATCTTCCTATTAAAGCAGCGCAAGAAAAAATGCATGGGTTCCCCCTTCGGGTGCATGCCAGGCCCTTCGGTCTGGTATGGATATTAAGGGGAACCCCCTACGCCAAAAAAAGGGTGTGGGGGTCCCCCCAAATCCATACCAGACCCTTATCCGAGCACGCAGCCCGGTTGGTCAGGAAAGGGGGTGGGGAAGAGCGAGCACCCCCCCCTCCTGAACCGTACCAGGCCGCATGCCCTCAACATGGGGGATGGGTGCTTTGGGATAGAGGAGCGCGCTGCGGCCCCCCCACTCCAAAGCACCTTGTCCCCATGTTGATGAGGACAAGGGCCTCATCCCGACAACCCTGGCCGTTGGTTGTCGAGTCGCTGTTGAGTCAACAGCTGTCAGCTGACTTCCCACTTAATGTAAAAAAAAAAAAAAAGGCCGGCTAAAAAAAAAAATCTTGAAAAAAAACAGCGAGGGGTCCCTCCAGGTCCATACCAGGCCCTTGGGTCTAGTATGGATTCGGAGGGGACCCCCATGCCAAAATTTTTTTTGAAATGGCGCGGGGGTCCCCCCAAAATCCATACCAGACCCTTATCTGAGCACGCAGCCTGGCAGGTCAGGAAATGGAGGGGACGAGCGAGCGCCCCCCCTCCTGAACCATACCAAGCCGCATGCCCTCAACATGGGGGATGGGTGCTTTGAGGCCTCTTCCCAACAACCCTTGTCTGGTGGTTGTCGGGGTCTGCGGGCGGGGGGCTTATCAGAATCTGGAAGCCCCTTTTAACAAGGGGGCCCCCAGATCCCGCCTCCCTATGTGAATGAGTATGGGGTACATTGTACCCCTACCCATTCACCTGGATAAAAATAATGTAGTTTTAAAAAATACAGTAGACAGTTTTTGACAAGTATTTAATATGCAGCTCCGGGGGTCTCTTCTGACTTCTCCACTCTCTTCTCCACGCTCTCCGGTTCTTCTCCAGTTGTCCTGTGCCTTGTGCCAGGTTCTTCTGCTCTTTTGCCTGCTCTTTTGCTAGCTCTTGCCAGGTCTTCGTTGTCTTCTCCCCTCTTCTCTTCTTCCAATGTTGACTCGTAGCTGTCTCCCGCTGTAATGCTGTGTGCGCCATGCCCAATGACTTATATAGGCATGGGATGGGATCACTGGGTGATGTCATCCGTTGACCCCGCCCCCTTATGACATTACAGCCCGGGCATGATGGGTATGTGACCTCACAAGGGGGTGTGGCATTCTGATGATGTAATCCGATTGCCACGCCCCCATCGTTATTTAAGAAATGCGGGACATCGGCCCTGACAGATCAGCGGGACGCAGCATCGGAGGAAGGTTGTCGACGGGAGCGGAGAAAGAAGAACACCGGACAAAGAAGATAGAAGAAGAGCGGAAGAAGAAGCAGGGGGAGAAGGAGAAGCGCGGAGGATGAAGATGCGGGAGAAGATGGAGGAAGTCCGGAGGAAGAAGCTGAGAAGATTTGTAATAAAAGACTTGTCAAAAACTGTCTACTGTATTTTTTACACTATGCTACTTTTTTTACAGGTGAATGGGTAGGGGTACAATGTACCCCATACTCATTCACATGGGGGGGCCGGGATCTGGGGGCCCCCTTATTAAAGGGGGCTTCCAGATTCCGATAAGCCCCCCACCCGCAAACCCCGACAACCACCGGGCAAGGGTTGTCGGGAAGAGGCCCTTGTCCCCATAAACATGGGGGCAAGGTGCTTTGGGGTGGGGGGGCAGAGCCCCCGCTGCCCCAAAGCACCCATCCCCCATGTTGTGGGCATGCGGCCTTGTATGGTTCAGGAGGGGGGGCATGCGCTTGTCCCCTCCCTTTCCTGACCTGCCGGGCTGCGTGCGGATAAGGTTCTGGTATGGATTTTGGGGGGACCCCAACGCCATTTTTTTAAAAATTTTGGCATGGGAGTCCCCTTCGGATCCATACTAGACCCAAGGGCCTGGTATGTACCTGGGGGGGACCCCACGCTGTTTTTTTTACAATTTTTTTTTTTAAGCCGGCATTTTTTTTTTCTACATTGAGCGGGAAGTCAGCTGACAGCTGATGACTCATAGGTTGTTAAGGACACGGCGGCCGGCTTCCCGGTCCCCTTCTTAGCAACCAGCTATATACAGTGTAAAAAAAAAGAAATTAAAAAATGCAAATTGCGGTAAAAATGCAGTACTTGCAGGTCCATTGAAATCGATTACAAGCAAAACGCTGCATTTTGCGGGGAAAAAGTCCCCGACCCTTTCCAAAAACGCAGAGGCACAAAAATGCATTGATGTGAACATGTTCCATAGGAACCCATGTTAAAAAATTCCCATGCATTTCTGCAAAATGCAAAATGCATCAAAAAACGCATTAGTGTGAATAGAGCCTAAGGCCCCTTTCACACTGGGGCGGGGGGGCATCTGCAGTAAAGCGTCGCTATTTTTAGCTCCGCTTTACTGTCGTTTTAGCGGCGTTATTCGGCTGCTAGCGGGGCGGTTTTAACCCCCCACGGGGCGGTTTTAACCCCTCTGCTAGCGGCCGAAAAGGGGTTAAATCCGCCCGCAAAACGCCGCTGGATCGGCATTTTGCCGGCGGTATTACAGCGATGCCCCATTGATTCTAATGGGGAGGAGCAGTGAGTTCACCGCTCCAAAGAAGCTGCTAGCTGGACTTTTTGTGACGCCCTGCCAGCGCACTGCTCCAGTGTGAAAGCCTTCACTGGAGTGAATGGAGCCACTTCTTTAGGGCGTTTTTCAGGCGCTATTTTTAGTGCCGTAGCGCCTAAAAACGTCCCAGTGTGAAAGGGGCCGAAAAAAAGTCCTGCTAGCAGCATCTTTGGAGTGGTGTTTAAACCGCTCCTGCCCATCAATGGGATCAATGGGAAATCAATGGGACAGTGCGGCTATACCGCCGGCAAAACGCCGATGTGGTAGCATTTTGCGTGCGGATTTAACCCCTTTTCGGCCGCTAGCGAGGTTGAAACCGCTAGCGGCCGAATACCGCTGGTAAAGCAGCGCAAAAAATAGCGCCGTTTTACCGCTGCCGCCCGCACCGCCCCAGTGTGAAAGGGGCCTAAGGCTCCCCTCACATGGACAGACCTTTCAGGTCCGCCTCGGACCTGAACGGACACTCCATAGACCTCTATGGAGGGCCAGATGTCAGTGGTGACATGTCCGCTGACATCCGACCCACTCCAATCCTAAAAAGTGTAACGGAGGAAAAACCTATTTTTCCACCCATGTGCGGATCGGATTGGGTGACGACAGACTCTACAGTCCGTTATCATCCGATCCCCCATAGAGGAGAGCGGCACTCTGACAGGTCTGTCCCTGCACAGTGTGCAGAGACAGACCTGTCATCTGCCTGCCCAGTGGGGATCGACGGAGCAATCCCCCGCTGAGCAGAGCAGGCTCCGTACATGGGGTACAAAGTCCCATTGTGTGTATGAGGCTTAAACACCAGAAATTAAAGTTTTCATATCTTTAAAGGTCACCATACACTGGCCAATCAGTTAGATCTTCCATAAATTAGATTCAGTGCAAGAGCCTGTTTGATTTTCTACAATAAGAAGTAATTCTTACAGTGCATCTTCCTATTATCGCTTTAGCCTAATGCTCTCTTTCCACTATTTCGAACCCCAAAGTTGCGTGATTTACAATGTGCTTTTTCGGCTTGTTTTCCACTATTGCAACTTGTCATGCCAATAGGGACTGAAAAGTTGCATCACAAGTTCTACCCCATGATTTACAATGAGTACCGTTCATATGTGTGCGACTTCAAGTCGCAGAAACTTCAAAGTAGTCCCTGCACTACTTTGGTCCCACTTTGATGCGACTTGTGGTCCATAGACCTCAAAAATACAGAGGCATTGCTTCAAGTTTTGGCAAAAAGTTGTGGGAAACTCGTGGAAAAAAACACGCAACTTGCAATAGTGGAAACCGAGCCTTAATGCCGTGTCATGCGACTAATTCAAAACATCTGAGAAAAAGTCGCAATGAAGTTGGAACAAAGTAGTGCAAGAACTTTTTTTGGAGTTGCACCAATTAGAACGGGGGAACATTGAAATACATGTGTTTTGACTTGTCCTACGACTTCACACGTGTCAAGTTGCACAACAACTCGCAGTAGTGGAAAGAGAGCCTAAGGCCATTTGGGACTGAAAAGTTGCATCACAAGTTGTACCCCATGATTTACAATGAGCACCGTTCATATGTGTGCGACTTGCTTATGCACATGCTGTATACACAGCGGGCACACATCTTTATTACAGAAATCCATATTTGGCATGGAAATTAACCACTTGCTTACTGGGCACTTAAACCCCCCTGCTGTCCTGACCAATTTTCAGCACTGATCCATTTTGAATGACAATTGCGCGGTCATACTTAGCCAAATGTTTTTTTTTTTTTTAAGTTCCTAACTTGAGAAACCAGCTGGTACACAATGTGGTCAACCCACCTAAAACTATAAAACTGTTCCCCCAGATGAAAGGTTTTTACAGATGCCAAAAATGCCTACCCTGCCGTGTGAGAAAAAACAGCCAAGGAAAAAGATATCTTTCAAATCTAGGTCTGGAAAAGAGTATCAAATTAAGGAATTGATCACTTGTGGCAGTACTCACGTCACATATGTGATCAAACGTCCCTGCCGATTACAGTATGTGGGAAGAACCACTAGCCCTCTTTATGTCAGAATTAGAGAACATATAAATAATATTAAAAAAGGTTTCCCAAAACATATTCTTTCCAGGCATTTTGTGAGTTCCACAACAGAGATCCCACAGGATTCATTTTTTATGGTATAGATTTGATTAGTGATTACTGGAGGGGTGGAAATAAAAGAATAAAAGTGTCCCAGAACGAAACTAAGTGGATATACCGCCTAGGGAGTCTGGTAACCAGAGGGTTGAATGTGGACATTGATCTTAATTGTTTTTTATCTAATTTTTAATAATGAGGTTTTTATCTGCAGTTGGAAGTAAGGGTTCATGTGCTCATTTTTTTAATTTTTTACACAATTTTGGATATATTTCAATATAGCACACATAAAGTAAGTTACTTTTTCCTCATACTGGTTTCTTTACTCCTCATCCATTCACTCTTATATACAGTGTGAGCTGTTACTATATCCCCTATAGATATTTATTATAATAGGGATAGGAATTTGCTTCTTTCCGATATCTTCCTTTTTATTTTATTTTATTTTTATTTTTATTATTTTTTTATATTTTTTTATCTTTATTTTATTTTTGTTTTGTTTTATTTTATTTTATTTTTATTTATTTTCTTATTTTTATTTTAATTTTAATTTTCATATTTTATTTTTATTTTTATATTTATTTTTATCATTTTTTATTTACTTATCCTTGATATATTCTCTTGGGATTTTTTGGCATATTAGAATATATTTTCCCCATAATATGTCTATATTTATTAATACTGGTATATATCCATCTTTATTTTATTTATTTTTCATTATGTTATATAATTTTACAAGGTAATATCTGGATTGCACCAGGTTTTTTCATCACTGCCATTTCATATAAACACTTTTTTCAACCTATACCACTAGATGGCGCCTAAGGAGGGTTGGTATTAGACCTTTATGTGGGGATACTCTTTCTTTAATTCAGATGGCGCTAGTTGAATAATGTTATTCAGGTTCACATTCCCCTGGTGATCTATTTGGCATATTCTGATTGGACCCGCTTACTGCTCGTTTGTAGCACTTGGCGAGGGATTGGCTGCAGTGATGATTATACCCAGCGCCTGAAGTCCATGTGATGAAACGCATAAGGTGGGACTATCTTGAAACGCATTACGTCATATCCGAATATCGTGGTTCCGAATATACGACCAGTGGAATGCAATCGGCGATTCAGGGTAGTGTTGCTTCCCCGCGTCGTTTGGAGAGTACGAGAGCCTGCGAGCTCCCTCTCCCCTTAAACTTTTAAAGTCTATTCCTTGGATACTTCTTTTACTTCTAATAAACGAATGAGACAGAGTTACGCTATGTGGACTACTTTTTCTTTTTTATGAAATACACCATGTGGATGCCTGGCCGGGAACTTCATTAAATCAGGAGATAGTGGAGTTTTTCCCCCCTCCCTCCTTCCCTGTCGATGGATGACCCTGAGCCGTGTTGCTGGGAGCTGGAAGAACATCAGCACCTTGGGACCAACACTTTACGCTCACACCCCTGCAGGGGTAGGGCGCTCCGGTGAGTGCAAACACATACGGGGAACATTGTCACCAATTTCTGCATTTTTCACCTATATCCCATTGCAAAAGAGGATTTCAAACATATTGGATGGAACACTACGTCACCTTTATGGACATTCTAATTTTGTTTTTACTAGATTAACACATTATATATGTCTTTACACAATACACAGCTGGCTGATTAATTGAACCATTGCTGTTTTTTCAATTGCACATGGATTTACATATATTTTTTAATTGCACATTGATTTATATAATATAATTTTTACACATATTTATTATACTTTTGCACTTGCCACTTTAGACTTTTACTGTAAAGGATCAATATCAATGAGACTTATAAGCATATGTCACTTGTTTTTTTTTTTTTTTTGTGTGTTTTTCACTCACATATTTGAGTACAGTGATTGAACTCTAACTATCATACGCATATTGTTCATAGTTTTTTTGCACATATCTATCACCTGCCACTTTATATCCTTAACAGGACAGGAAAGATTAGTCATTGTACTCATACATATTTACTATTTTTATAACAGCACCATTCCCTATTTTTTAGTTTTTTAAAGGGGGCTTCCAGATTCCGATAAGCCCCCCGCCCGCAGACCCCCACAACCACCGGCCAAGGGTTGTGGGGATGAGGCCCTTGTCCCCATCAACATGGGGACAAGGTGCTTTGCGGGGGACCCCAAAGCACCCTCCCAATGTTGAGGGCATGTGGCCTGGTACAGTTCAGGAGGGGGGGCTCTCTCGCCCCCCCTCTTTTCCTGCGGCCTGCCAGGTTGCGTGCTAGGATAAGGGTCTGGTATGGATTTTTAGGGGAACCCCACACCATTTTTTTTTTTAATTTTGGTGTGGGGTTCCCCTTAAAATCCATGCCAGACCTGAAGGGCCTGGTATGGATTTTGAGGGGCACCCCACGCCATTTTTTTTTTTATTTTTGGCGTGGGGTTCCCCTTAATATCCATACCAGACCTGAAGGGTCTGGTATTGAATTTTGGGAGAACCCCACACATTTTTTTTTCTGAATTTTGTTTGTTTTCTTAATGCTGTTTTTATCAATGAACTTTTATGTGTTTTGCCGGACCGACATTTCATTATAGCCGCATGAAGTGAACCAGCGTTAAAAAAAAAAAAAAAAAAGTCTAGAGGTGCACCTGTTCAACCTATGCAAATGCTTTTACGTTGCCTGACATTTACTGATATTTTGCCGGTGCAGTGAACCAAAGTATTTGAACAAGCGCAAATGCCGTTTGAGCATACGCAGTGCATAAATTCACCTCCCGCAGTTTAAATGTATTTGCCGGCCCTGCAGGCTTGTTCAGAGAAAGTCACTTTCTCATTCTATTTTGGCCATATTTGTGACTTGGGCAGTTAGTACTACACTTCCCCACATCACCCCACATCACCCCCATATTATTGGCACTTCCAGCTTGTTTAAATTTGAAGTTAAAGATGCCATGCACCAGGTCTATAGTGGCGTACAGATCATCTCTTCCCGTGCGCCGGAAAGAGAATTGTAAATGGGGGATCGCGCTGTGTTACCGGCGCAAATGCTCTGTAAATACGAAAATGTCATTTGCGCATCGGCGTGCACTGCAAGTCATGGCGCAAATGCTTCATAAATCAGACCCTCAGCCTGAAAAAGAAATGAAGATGAAGAGGACTCTTCGGTGTCATGTGATCAGCTTGAATCTTAAAAAGGAAGTATAAAAAAATGCAAGAAATAAACATTGGGAAGTACAAAGGGGGAGGGGGGTTGATTTGGAAAGATGCCCATAGCTCTGAGTTGGGCTTTTATTCCTTTTTCTTAACTGCAGACATTCATTGTTGCTGTACACACAATATAAAAATATACCTTCCCTTTATCACAGTTCCCACTTGATATGTATCTTTTTGATTTCTGTCTTCTAATATGGTTCTATGTTGAATGCATGATGCAGATAGTTACAACGTGAAGCCTCCATTTGATATTTGTGCATTTACAAACATCCTTTATACTGTCAATTTTGCCTTTTCATTAAAAATGATTTTGTAAAGAGAAAAACATGTTGAGGTGTCTTGCACTGTCTCTCCATGTAATGTTCTAATCCCTTTCCTTTATTTTCCCGGAACATCTCATTTATAAACTAGAAGAGTGGAAATTACCACGCAGATATTACACACTAGGCCTGTTTCAGCGTGTCTCAGACTTGAATTAAATTACTCTTCTTTAAATATCTTCCAAAAGGGTCACTTTGACACCAAAAAATACAGTATATTCCAAACTGATCTACTAACATGTTGACTTTGACGTGTGCCTGTGAATGTGGTCTTCTTTTCATACCAGTACTTAATATTAATTCATGAATACTGATAAACAATACAATAAAACAAATATCTTATGCTTCTGGTGTCCAGCTAACAGCCTGCAGCATCTGGCATCTGGCATCTGGCATGAAGAACATAATAACGACAAAGACTTTCTAAAAATGTCAGCTACAATGATCAGGAGCAAGTATAGAGGTAATTATGCATAGTAGTATGCCAGCAGTAGCAGCTGCAGAAATATGTTATTATTTTTATATTTATTATCAATATTTTTCCAAATCATTTCCAAAGTACCACCCTCATTTATGGTTTTGTTGATATTCAACCTATACTACTGGAACATTGATTACTCCACTTAAGTCTATATTCAGTTAAAAAAAACAAAAAAAAAAAAAAACCAAACATACTAAATAAATAAAACACACATTGTAAAACAAAGAAGAAGCATACAACTATATATAAACAACCATAAATAAAAAAATATGAAACCTAGAATAAAAGGCATATAAAATCCTAAAATGAAAGGAGCAAGCACACACAATCCAAATGAATAGAGTTGTAGTAGTATTTGCAATAAAATGGTGGTTACATAGTTACATACATAGTTAGTCAGGTTGAAAAAAGTCCAAAAAAAAATATATATCATCATACAATCCCATATACACAATCCTATACCCACAGTTGATCCAGAGGAAGGCGAAAAAACCCCAGCAAAGCATGATCCAATTTGCTACAGCAGGGAACAGAGAGGCAATCAGAGAGGCAATCAGATTTTCCCTGGATCACCTTTACCTATAAATGTCAGTACCTAATTATATAATGTACATTTAGGAAAGAATCCAGGCCTTTCTTAACGTCTACTGAGCTGGCCAGAACCACCTCTGGAGGGAGTATATTCCACATTTTCACAGCTCTGTGAAGAAACCTTTCCATATTTGGAGATGAAATCTCTTTTCCTCTAGGCGTAAAGAGTGCCCCCTTGTCCTCTGTGTTGACTGTAAGTGAATAACTCAACACTAAGTTCACTATATGGACCCCTTATATATTTCTACATGTTGATCACATCCCCCCTTAATCGCCTCTTCTCAAGAGAGAATAAATTCATTGCCTCTAATCTTTCCTCATAGCTGAGCTCCTCCATGTCTTTTATCAGTTTGGTTGCCCTTCTCTGTACTTTCTCCAGTTCCCCGATATCCTTTATGAGAACTGGTGCCCAAAACTGAACTGCATATTCCATATGAGGTCTTACTAATGATTTGTACAGGGCCAAAATTATATCTCTCTCTCTGGATTCCATACCCTAATACAAGAAAGGATTTTGCTCGTTTTGGAAACCGCAGCTTGGCATTGCATGCTATTTTTGAGCTTATAATCTACCAAACACCCCAGATCCTTTTCCACTACGTATCCCCCCAGTTGTACTCCCCCTAGTATGTCTGATGCATTCATATTCTTAGCCCCCAAGTGCAAAACTTTACATTTATCTACATTAAACCTCATCGGCCACATAGTCGCCCAATTAAACAGTGCATTGAGGTTGGCTTGTAAGTTGGCGACATCCTGTAAGGACGTTATTCCACTGCCTTTGTTTGGTGTCATCTACAAAGAAATGGTACTTTTAATCCCAGACCCTATATCATTTATAAAGATACAAAAAAGTTAGGGTGCCAACACTGAACCTTGGGGTACAACACCGGATAACCTTAGACCATTCAGAGTAATGCCCCTTACACACGGTCGGACTTTGTTCGGACATTCCGACAACTAAATCCTAGGATTTTTTCCGACGGATGTTGGCTCAAACTTGTCTTGCATACACACGGTCACACAAAGTTGTTGGAAAATCCGATTGTTCTAAACGCGGTGACGTAAAACACGTACGTCAGGACTATAAACGGGGCAGTAGCCAATAGCTTTCATCTCTTTATTTATTCTGAGCATGCGTGGCACTTTGTCCGTCGGATTTGTGTACATACGATCGGAATTTCCGACAACGGATTTTGTTGTCGAAAAATTTTATATCCTGCTCTCAAACTTTGTGTGTCGGAAAATCCGATGGAAAATGTGTGATAGAGCCTACACACGGTCAGAATTTCCGACGACGAGGTCCTATCACACATTTTCCATCGGAAAATCCGACCGTGTGTACAGGGCATTAGAGTCATTAACCACTACTCTTTGAATTCGGTCTTTTAGCCAGTTTTCTATCCATTTACAAACTGATCTTTCCAAGCCTGTAGACTTTACCTTACACATTACCCGTGTGTGGGGAACTGTATTGAACGCTTTTGCAAAATCCAAATATACCACATCCACAGCCACCCCTCTGTGCAAGGTTTTACTTACCTCTTCATAGAAAGAAATTTTTTCATGCACCCATGCTGTCTGTTGCTTAAAATATTTTTTCCAGCAAAAACTCATCTATGTGGTCTTTTATTAAACTCTCCAGTATCTTCCCAACTATAGACGTTAAACGAACAGGTCTATATTTTATTGCTAAAGACTTTGTTCCCTTTTTAAATATAGGCTCCACATTGGCCAATCCAGTGGTACTATTCCAGTCATTAATGAGTCCCTAAAAATTAGATACAATGACTTTGAAATGACAGAGCTAAATTCTTTTAGGATCCCTGGGTGGATGTCATCTGATCCAGGTGTTTTATCCACCTTTATTCTGTCTAAATATTTCTGGACCATATCAGTTTTGAGCCATTGTGGATCATTTGGGGTTGTGCCAATACTACCCCATTATGGACTTGAGCTCCTCCATGCTCCTTTGTATACACAGAGCTGAAGAAATTATTTAATAAATTTGTCTTCTCTTTGTCCCCAGTCACCCACTCTAGATTATTTTGTAAAGGGCCTTCATGCTCAGACCTGACCTTTATACTATTAATATATTTGAATAATTTTTTTGGGTTTGTCCTACTTTCTTTTGTAATCTGTCATTCATTTTGAATTTTTGCGTCCTTGATTTCCTTTTTACATATTCTGTTATTTTCTTTGCAACATTTAAATGATGATAGTGTTCCTTCGTTTTTATATTTTTTTATAAATTGCACAATTGCAAAAACATGTTAAATAAAGCAATAGCTCTTCATAAAACTCAAGAGCCCCATGGCCTAAAGCAACATCTGTGTACTTGGACAGTAAATCAAAATCAGAATTCATGAAAAAAATGTATGCAATCATTATATAGCCCTTCCATAAGAAAAACAGCAAAATATAGGAGAGGACAGTGAGCACTTCCTATCATACAGGTTATATGGGCAGCACTAATCTGAGAACCTGGGTCAATGGCCTTTTGGCTTATGATGATGACGTCAGTTTGGGAACAGTTCGACATGTTTCTGAGATCATTCAGAACTCATTAACTGATGCATTTTATCTGCAGTTGACCTCCTTGTGACCTGCATTTGATCTGATTGGTTTTGCATTTGCATTGACTTGAATAGGAATACAAAACTAGTTTGAAGTGAACAAAAGCTTGTTGATGCAAGCCCTAAAGTGGAGGTTTATATATTACATCAATCAGAAGCAGCCCTAGCATGTAAAGTACATTGGTTCACATTTGTATGCATGATAATCATCTGTGTAGCCCAGTGGATCGATAACAGTTATGTCTTAGCATATTGTTTAATGTAGTATACTTACAATGCCAATTGCAGCGCTAAAATAAGTTTCAGCCAGTTCCTTTTTTAAAACGGTATAAAATCCACAAATAGAATATAATATATTGCAGCTTTCTGTTTCCTAAATGTGGTGGCTGGGTTGGTATTCTTATTTTCAGCTTGTTTCCCTTTATCTTCACCTGGTGATCCAGCCAGCCAGTCTGGATAGAGACACCTTTGGACACCCGCATTGCCAATTTAGGGATAGTTAGATGAGTTAGAAGAATTGGATGAACTTGTCTAATAAATGAAAGCTGAACTCCAGCTAACATTTTTTAAGCAGTTACAGCAACAGTGTGTTTGTTTTTTTCCTTTTAGGATAAAGGTTTTACATAAATTAATAAAAGCTGACCATTGTAAGCAACCTTTCCAGTGTTAAATGGTTTGTCTCAAACCTCTAATTTACCACATTTACAAAACAGCTTGGTCTGTTAAAGGAAGTTGAAAAATAACAGATTTACTGGCTGGATCCACAGGTGAAAAATCAAGGGAAAAAAGCCTAAGGGCCCATTCACACAAGAACGCAGTGTGGGAAACCTGTGTTTTGTGCACATTTCCCGCATCGCATTCAAACACTCTGGGTGTGTGTGTGTGATGCTTTGGGTGTCAATGTACTCCTAATGGCACACCAAATGCAGGTTGCACATGAATGGCACTAATTGGCACAGAAATCACACAGGAACTCGGACTGCATTTATGCATGATTTAAACCTGCACTAAAAAGGAAACAAATGCAGCCATCACAGCGAAGGATTGCTAATGCAATATATACAATATTCGGACTACAAGAAAATGGTGCCTGGTCACACACAGGATCAGCAGACTTCAAAACTGAAATAGTAAAAGATGATGAGAATTGGCTGCAGCTTTGTTTTCCACCCATATAAGAAACCCCCCATAATGCACTTTGCCCATGTGGGGCTTAATCATAGAGGCCTCTATGATTAAGCTCCATATGAGTGACATGCTTTTGGGGGGGGGGGTTCTCCTATGGGTAGAGAACCGAGCTGAAGCTGATTCTCATCATCTTTTAATATTTCAGCTTTACGGTTTTCTCATCCTGTGTACAGCCAGACACCATTTTTTTGTAGTCCAATTATTGTATGCCAGCTACAGGACTCACCTTCTGGAGCATTAGAGCAGTACAATTTTTTATTAGTTTAGCCCACATATACAGTATTTGCTTTTGGGTTTGGACACACTTTAAATCCACGTTTTGAATCATAATTACTAATGTTATCACTAAAATTAAGAGAAATGAAACCCCTGGTATCTCCAAAATACAATACAAATTTGTAAATTTTGTAAAAAAAATTACAAAAAAAAAAAGTCCCGTACGCGGCTAGGCTCCCAAAAAGTCCCACACATGTGGTATCCCCATACTCAGGAGAAGCAGCTAAATGAAATTTGGGGTGCAATTCCACATATGCCCATGGCAAAAAAAAAAAAAAAAATGTCACTTTCCCGCAACTTGTGTCACAATATACATTCCATGGACTCAACATGCCTCTCAGCAAATAGCTTGGGGTGTCTACTTTCCAAAATGGGGTCATTTGGGGGGGGGTTGCCATCTGGGCATTTTATGGCCTTCAAAACTGTGATAGGTAGTGAGGAGTGAAATCAAAAATTTACGCCCTTAGAAATCCTGAAGGTGGTGATTGGTTTTCGGGGCCCCGTATGCGGCTAGGCTCCCAAAAAGTCCCACACATGTGGTATCCCCATACTCAGGAGAAGCAGCTGAATGTATTTTGGGGTGCAATTCCACATATGCCCATGGCATTTTTTTTTTGTCATTATTCAATCACTTGGGACAAAAAAAAAAAATATTCAATGGGCTCAATATGCCTCTCAGCAATTTCCTTGGGGTGTCTACTTTCCAAAATGGGGTCATTTGGGGGGTTTGTACTGCCCTGCAAATTTTAGCACCTCAAGAAATTACATAGGCAGTCATAAACTAAAAGCTGTGTAAATTCCAGAAAATGTACCCTAGTTTGTAAACGCTATAACTTTTGCGCAAACCAATAAATATACGCTTATTGACATTTTTTTTTACCAAAGACATGTGGCCGAATACATTTTGGCCTAAATGTATGACTAGAATTGAGTTTATTGGATTTTTTTTATAGCAAAAAGTAGAAAATATCATTTTTTTCAAAATTTTCCGTTTATAGCGCAAAAAATAAAAACCGCAGAGGTGATCAAATACCATCAAAAGAAAGCTCTATTTGTGGGAAGAAAAGGACGCAAATTTTGTTTGGGTACAGCATTGCATGACCGCGCAATTAGCAGTTAAAGCGACGCAGTGCCAAATTGTAAAAAGTGCTCTGGTCAGGAAGGGGGTAAATCCTTCCGGGGCTGAAGTGGTTAAAGTATAGTTGACATGGGGGTTTATTTACTAAAGCTGCAGAGTGCAAAATTAGGCTCACTTCTGCATAGGAACAAATCAGCTTTTAACCTCAGCTTGTTCAGTTAAGCTTTGCCAATAAAACCTGGAAGCTGATTGGTTCCTATGCAGAAGTGAGCCTGATTTTGCACCCTACAGCTTTAGTAAATAAACCCCATGGCTTCTTTGCTTAAAATGGCCAGAGTCATCAAAACAATTCAAAGGGGGAGACACCATTCTGCAGATTATTTCAGGGTCCACCTAAAGGGGCGTACACATGGGCCAAATATCGGGCGGCATCGACATACCCGAACATTTGGCCATGTGTACGGCAGCCGATCAGACGGAGCCGTCTGAAAGTCCGGATTCTGACGAAGTGGGGCATGACCGAAAAAGGCTGAGAGTGCTGACTGGTGTGTTTTGGGGGGGGCATCCTCCTGTCAGAACATAATAGCTCAGTGGGGGAGATCGCTGTACTAACATCGTATTTTTAGTAAGGGTCTCCTCCAGTTTTTTTCACTCAGCCTGCTGTGTTGAAAGAAAAAAAATGCTATTGCATACTAGGTTTAATAGTATAAAAAAAATTGCGATCGAAGTAGGTTTTCAAACGTGTCCAATTACTTTCTCCCATGAAATCTGTCACATAGGATTGTCTGCAGCTGCCATATAGACAAAAGATCATGGCCTGATTTAGTGAAGAAAATTTGGCAGATGCAGACCAAAGAATTGGCAGACCAATTCTCCCATTATTGACTGAACTGGTAATTTTGCTTTTAGCTGTTATGTTTTTAAACAGTCATACATGTATTATGTTTTTGATGTGCAGCAGAAGCTATTTACTTTCCTAATCTATCAAATCTCTCTAGTCTAATAAAAAATTAGCATGGAACCATACAAATAAGAACGTTAGTCACTCCTCTGATGAGGGAGTTTGGTTTAATCTGAGACCGAGTTATTGAACTCTCTAAACAGCAGTTTTTCATTGATGTTAAGGCCCCTTTCACACTGTCGTGACTTGAAAGTCATGCCTATTTTGCCGGGAGTTCAGGGAATGCCTGGTCTATGGACCTCAACTCACATCAAAGCCGGACCAAAGTAGTACAGGGACTACCTTGTAAGTCAGTGGGACTTGAAGTCGCACAGATATGAATGTTTTTTATTGGAAATCATGGGGTATGACTTGTCATGTTACTCTGATGTCCAAAGTCACAGGAAAAGTTGCACAAGTGTTAAAGGGGCCTTAAAGCTGAAAACCTCCAGCTAATCACTGATAAGAGGTTTTCATGCCTAGAGATAGGCTTTAACCCCTCTGGCGGTATTCTCGAGTGTGGCTCGGGGTGGAATTTCAATACCAAAAGCGGTGACCCCGAGCCACACTCGGGATCGCATTTCAGGATCCAGGTACATGTTACTTACCTTGTCCCCAGGATCCTGCAATGTCTCCCCGCTGTGTGAGTGAGCCGTCCTCCGCTCGATCTATCACAGAGCCGAGCTCCGTTCCCTGCAAGCGTTGCGACGCACGGGGACGGAGAACGGCGCCAAATTCAAAAAGTAAAACACACAATACATATACAGTACACTGTAATATTACAGATTACATTACTTTATCAATTTATTTCACATCCCTTTTGTCCCTAGTGGTCTGTCCAGTGCCCTGCATGCAGTTTTATATCATAATCACTGTATTTTCTGCCTGGAAACTTGTCCATAGCAACCAAAACCGTCCCTTTACATCAAAAGTGGTTTTAGACCAGCTAGAAAACAGTGATAATAAATTAGAATCACTTGCAGAATTGAGCGATAGTGATTTGTAGGGAAATTCGTCATCAAACGCTGAAAGTAATGACAGCGACAATTCTGCAACTGAGCAAATTTCAGTGTTTTTGATTTGATTACATTATTGAATAATTTTTATTATTATATTATTATTTGTTATAATAATTTATAGTTATTTATTATATTATAATTTATGATTTTGATTTCAAACATTATCATAACCGGGATGTCTACTAGACTTTTGTTTGGACAGATTTAAGTGAGTTATTCCTAAGAATTACAGACCTACAATATAAAACGCCAAATTTCCATGCAAAATAATTGTACCGCTTTCAGCATCAAAAATCTGAAATAATCGTACCGCCAGGGAGGCTAAGCTTATCCTAGTAAATGTGAAGCTCCTCCTAGCAGGTTATAGAAGTTGTCACAACTTTACAGGATATAGGTTACTTTTTGTGCCTGTGCCATCACACATACAGATAAAATATTTTGTTTGGCAATCTAAAACAAATTAAATAATTCTCACAATTCAAGTAATTAGTTACCAAGTACACCAAATTAGCCAGAATCTGTTACAATGCTTTAATGGTTAGCAGTATATTTCCATTAAGCACCTGTAATTTATACATGTAATTGACTAATAAAGTTAAAAGAGATAAGACGGCATGAGTTAAATTACAAAAAAACCCATAAGAGGAACATAAAAATGTTCTTAATTGCCTTGATTCACATTTGTATTCGTTTTCCTCAAATTGACAAAAGAAGATATAGGGTAGCAAAATTTAGGAAAAAAGGCAAATGCAATTGTTTAGAATTTATTTTGAAAAATAATTTTAATAATGGAATCCACAGTGATTTTGTTGTCATGAATTAAAGTTATACTTTCACATTGATTCTTTTCCCTGCCAAAAATTCTAAATGTAAACTAATGCAGATAATATCTAAAAACAAAATGATTGCTGAATTTCTACATTTTGTTTGTAAAATACACTGACTATAGAAAAAAATTGATCTGTCAAATCTTTTGTAATGGTCTGGGTTTTATTTAAAGCGGTTGTATACCCGCTGACACTTTTTTTTTTATACCCCTGTAAGGCAAAAGGCATAATGAGCTAGTATGCACCGCATACTAGCTCATTATGAAATACTTACCTTAGAACGAGACGTCGGTATCTTACCTGGTCCACACCGAGGTAGCTGACAGTGTGTCTTCTGGGTATCGCGGCTCCAGCGCTGTGAGTGGCTGGAGCTGCGATGTCGTCACTCCCGCGCATGCGCGTGGGAGATTTCTTTCCGGCAAGGTCCAGCATCTGCTGGGCCTTCAGCCGAGAATCCCCTGTGCGCATGCGCCGCTGCAGTCAGCGGCTCATTGCAAGGGGAATCTCTCCTAAACCGTACAGGTTTAGGAGAGTTTTTTTTACCTACAGGTAAGCTTTATTATAGGCTTACCTGTAGGTAAAAGTTAAAAAATTGACTATACAACCGCTTTAAACATATACAGTAAGTTATAGCCTGTATTGTTGTAGTAATACATTTGTTCTTAACGCAGGAGTCCTGCAGTTTTCTAATGCTGAGTACGAGCGGAAACTCTGCAGCTCACATAACCGCTTCAGCCCCGGAAGATTTGGTTGCTGAATGACCAGGCCATTTTTTGCGATACGGCATTGGGTCGCTTTAACTGACGAGTGCACGGTCGTACGGCGCTGCACCCAAACAAAGTTTACGTCCTTTTTTCCCACAAATAGAGCTTTCTTTTGGTGGTATTTGATTACCTCTGCGTTTTTTATTTTTTGCATTATAAACAAAAAAAGAGCGACAATTTTGAAAAAAACACAATATTTTGTACTTTTGCTATAATAAATATTCCCATTTTTTTTTTAAAAAAGCTAATTTTTTCTCAGTTTAGGCCGATATGTATTCTTCTACATATTTTTGGTAATAAAAATCGCAATAACCGTATATTGATTGGTTTGTGCAAAAAAAATGCACTGATTACTGTAAAAATGTCACTGGCAGGGAAGGGGTTAACACTAGAGGGTGTTCAAAGGGTTAACTGTGTTTCCTCTCTGTGTTCTAACTGAAGGGGGGATTGGACTGTCTAGGGGAGATGACAGATCGCTGTTCATATTTCGTCTCAGTCCCCTCAGAGAAAGGGGATGTGTGTCACAAGCGATAGCAGGTGCCCAGCGCTCATCACGCCCATTCTGCCGCAGTATAACTAAGGTGGCTGGTCGGCAAATGGTTAAAGAAAAAAAGAAAATAAACTATTCTCTAAATAGACATTAGTAAATATGCACCAGTTGAATTCACTAAGGGTTTGGCAAATTCTGTTTGAAATTTGGCAAACCCAAACTTAGCAGTGAAGTCTATCAGAGGTGGATCTTGCTCGTCAGTTCTGGCCATTTTTAGCTCTAACTGGCAAATTACTATCAAAAAAGCACAAAAAGCTGGGCAATAATATGGGAATATGTACAAATGCAAAAAAAAAAAAAAAACAAAAAAACATGCCTAACACTGGTAACTCTGAGGATCTACATCTTTCAATGACTAGTTTCTCAGGTCTAGCAGTCCCCTAATATTATAAATATTATATATTTTGACCAACTATAGGCTGTGAAAGACTTGGGGGTTTCAGTGGCAAACAATACATTTTCAAAAGATTTCATAGAAAGAGGAAGAGACTCCTTCTGCTGCAGCAGTGATGAAACATCCTCAGAGAGCATGTCCATAACAGCCTGGGCTTACAGGAACTAAACTAAATAATGATTGCTGAAATTCAACTTCGGACGGAGGACAGAGATGAAAATAAGGTAAGTATTGCAATGAAAGTTAATATTTGCTTAAAGTGTTACTAAACCCAGGACTACGCACTCATTATATCTGGTCTCCCACAGTACACTGAACATGTAAATGCAAATCTTTTAACAAATATAAACTGATAAATACCCTTTCTCATTAGCAGTATATAGCAGTCTTGTGACTTTTATCAGTGTCCAGCTGAGCACTGGTAGGAGGAGTTTTCATTTTTTTCTCTGACTATCCTATGAGACTGCATGACCCCTGAACCTCTGTCTAGACAGTGCTGATTGGCCCTGTGCTATTCACATGCACCCTTCCAGAAAAAAATAAAACTACACAATACACACTAAACTGAACATGTGCAGAGTGCCTCCAAGGCTCTATTCTATTAGCAGATAGATTGGGGACAGTAAAAGAAGGGGAAGATCAGAGTAGACAGGATTAAACTGCATTTTTACACAATGCAGAGGGTTAAAGCGGTTGTAAACCCCACTTGGTCATTTTGTATATACAGGTAATCCTATAATAAGGCTTACCTTTAGGAAGAATTAATATCTCCTAAACCTGCACCATTTAGGAGACATCCTTGGCCCATGCGCTCTGAAGGTGCGGCATACTTTGCCGGTACTTTAGAGCTTTGCGCCGGAACCGAGGGCTTCCGTGCACATGTGCAGGAGTGACATCATCGCGGCTCCAGCCAATCACATAGCCGGAGTGCGCGAACCCGGAAGAGAGACAGGGGGAACATGTCAGCCCTCCCAGTGGTGACCTTACAATGCTGGACGGCTTTGTTCCAAGGTGAGTATTTTATAATATGCTAGTATGCCATGCATATTGCCTTGCAGGTTTTTTTTTTTTTTTTTGCAACATCCGCTGTTTACAACCGCTTTAACCCCTTAGGTTCCACGGTGAGTATAACAAGCATGCTTTACTGCATATACAGACTGATTTTACTGTTGTGGGTTTAGTAACACAATAACTATGCTAGCTAATTTTAATTAAAAGAGGTAAAGTGGAGTTCCAATCTAAATATATTCAAATGGACAAAAAATATAACATAAAAATATGTGTGTGCATAAAATAATCCTACAAGCATGCAAAAAGTCCAGTCTCCACTTTATAATATTTAATCGTGGCACAGTAAAGATTAAATGGCGTTTGAAATGGTCACATCAGTTCATAAGTCAAATGTGAGCTGAATGCTGTAGTAAGAATATTGATGGCTTTTGAAGTGAGGATTAAGAATTGTCCTGGGGAGGACATCTTTAAACTAGCATGACTGTTTACCCAGACTACATTTAGTTTATCATTATTCAGAGCTGTCTGCGTCTGGTATTCTAAATTTAATGTTCTAGAGTGCTGCGATCAAATGGGCACCACAGAAATCCAACTGACACACCAATCACACTGATCTACTGAGGATAAACTGGATAACTCTCACATCTTTGGTGACAACCTTGAGATTTCAATTAGACGTTCAGGATTTGCCGGTTTACCTTAAAAGCAGAAAAGGCACAGTATGTGAAACCGAGGAGTCGTGAATTTTTATACTTTATTATAGTTTTCAAATAAATAAAAAAATCTCAGGCATGGTTGTTTGAAAACAATTCACATTCTCTGTTTCTTTGCTTCTCCTCTCTTACATTACAGAATGTATGACTCATAGTTAGGGCAATGCTTTAAATAGCTGTTTACACACACATATAAATATATATATATAGCAGGAAGAATTTTTCCACTGTAGTTTACTCAATGTAAATTACGTTGGAAAATCTACTGTATGTCCTGTTGGGTGCACCTACCAGCTGCTTCATATTCATATTCTATGTACTTTTTTCATGGCTTACACCTGAGCCAATACACCTACAAGTGTGCGGTATATATGTGTGTGCGTGTTTATATCTTACAATAACTATTGTAAAATTGTACTATTAATAAAATTATCTTATGACATATTAATACTCCAACCTAGGGCCCCTTGGTGACCTAAGAGGATGATATGGGCCACTGTAATAAGGATGCTGATAATTCCAAGATTTTTATAATCACTTGCCGACTGCCCCATAGCAGATATACTGCTACAGGGTGGCCGCACAGCTTATATATATACGTGATCCTGCACTCCGTTGGCGGGTCGCTCCCAATGTGATTTTAAACAGCGGGAGCTGATCAATGTGTCCAGCGGATTCGATGCCTGCTGATAGTTCTATACACAGGCAGAACGGCATTCTGCCTATGTTAAAAAGGCAGATTGCTGTTCTGTCAGTAGAGAAGGCATGGATCCTGTGTCTCTGTAAGGAAGGAACACCCATCCATGTCTTCCACAAGTAAAAGCACCTCCCCCACTACACTAAAACATTAGCTAGGCACACAGTAAACCCTTTGATCGCCCCTGATGTTAACCCCTTCCCTGACAGTTTCATTAGTACAGTGCATATTTTTTAGCACTGATCACTGTATTAGTGTCACTGGTCCCCAAAAAAGTGTCAAAAGTGTCAGTTAGGTGTCTGATTTGTCCACCGCAATATCGCAGTCCTGCTAAAAGGTCACTGACCACCACCATTACTACCATTGCTTATTGAGATTTTTTTTTTACCAAAAATATATAACAGAATACACATTGGCCTACATTTCTTTATTTTATTTTTTTATTGAATGTGTTTTAGAGCAGAAAGTAAAAAAGAATGTTTTTTTTTTCAAAATTGTCCGTAGTTCTTTGTTTATAGCGCAAAAAGAAAAAACGCAGTGGTGATCAAATACCACCAAAAGAAAGCTTTATTTCTGTGAAAAAAAAATCACATAAATTTTATTTTGGGTACAGCATCGCACAACCACGCAATTGTCAGCTAAAGTAACGCAGTGCCATATTGCAAAAAATGGCCTGGTTTTTACAAAAAATATATAAAATGAAGCAATTTTTTATTAAATAACCCATTATAATGACTCAACTGTAACTCTATAATTGTATCCATACTCATGGGTCTACCACAAGTATGTTTAGGGTATATAGTTAGCCAGTACTTGACATGTTTCGCGGTTGACCGGCTTCTTCAGGAATTCAAATGGGAAAAAGATCTGCTCCTCCACGCGATCCCACTATGTCAGCCAAAAACTGATGTGGTAGAGTCATATATGATATGTCAGGCCATATTTCATAAACTGCTAAAATAAAAGAGCTGTGAATCTGATGATCATGTGTTTTTATCATTTCTAAAATGCTGTTTTGCACACACTTTAAGTTGCACAGTATGAAAATAATCCTGCTTCAGATTTTTTTTTTTCAATAAACTGTTGAAAAGTCCCCTGTCTGAAAAAAAGTGGTTAGCATTTATTTGGTTGAGAATTCTGAGCCATTTATCAAAAGGCAGCACTTTTCTTCCCTCACTGAAGTGAGACTTTTCATTATGCAAACAGTAGCTTGCCGAGTTAACGTTTCTTTTCCCATCTGTTTTTAGAGCCTTGACAGCCACATACAGTTGCCAGCAAGGCCTGTAAACAAGTAAAAAACTGTCAAGGCAGTCAATTACCATATATCAAAAACTACTCCCCCAACAACAAAAGCTGTCAGCCTCTTTGCTGACGTTGAGGACTTGCTTTAGTTCTTAATTTAGAAAGCTGTGCACATCGCGTTTATTATTCCAAGTGTCAATTCCTTGTACCTTTTCCAAAGGTGAGCAAGCTAGCACTGCAGTTAGAAGCAGATATTTGTCTGCTTTTCCTCTACCACACTACTCCCTATATAATATGGTAGCAATTGTTTAATGATATTATTTTTTTCAGCAAAGGATTTGATTTTTATTACACTTTTAGAGTGCTTTTGGAATATGGTTTGACAAACTGATACTGTAGTTGTAATATTTTCTTGCTCATAAGACACGAGGAACCAAGACAAATAGATATTTTTCCCTCTTATCCTTTAATGAAACAGGCATCTCAATAACTATTCATGCATTCTGCGCAAAGCACTTGAAAGCAATCGTATGAGCTGGTTTATTTTTAAAGCACTAACAAATGCTGCATTTAACAACCAATATATTCTCCACTGTCAGCAGTGATCTTAAAGGTAACATGGCAAAGAGACTGTTACCTGTCACAAAAAAGGAAAAACTATCAGGTATGCACTTAGGCACCACATCCCCAGAAAAATGTATAGGCAAGACAAACCAAGAAGTGTATTTGGGACTTTTAAGGTGCTGTCAGTAAAAAGTGAAAAGTACATAACATTACAATTTTTATGTTACAAATATTAAAATGTGTTTGTTTAAAAAAATAACCTGGAGTAATAAATAAACATAGCATAGGAGTTAGCTCCTCCCCCTACCAATTTATTTTCCTTAAGGTAAAAAACATAAAAGAACCAGGCACCCTCTCCCCCCCTCATGTACAATTTGTTTTCTCTCTTGTCTTGACCATTACCATATTTATTGGCGTATAACACGCACAGGCGTATAACATGCACCTTAATTTTAAGAGGGAAGTTTTAGAAAAAAAATGTAAACTTTAAATAAAGAATTTTGAAGCAAAATAAGGGTCAGTGCCCATCTGCAGCCTCGCCGTTACCCATTAATGAAACCAGATCAGTGCTTATCTGCAGCCTTGCCGTTGTCCATCATTGCAGCCTTGCCCATCATTGCAGCCTAATCAGTGCCCATCTGCAGCCTTGCCCATCATTGTAGCCTGATCAGTGCCCATCTGCAGCCTTGCCCATCATTGCAGCCTAATCATTGCCCATCTACAGCCTTGCCCATAATTGCAGCCTGATCAGTGCCCATCTGCAGCCTTGCCCATCATTGCAACCTGAACAGTGCCTATCTGCAGCCTTGCCCATCATTGCAGCCTAATCAGTGCCCGTCTGCAGCCTTGCTCATCATTACAGCCTAATCAGCGCCCATCTACAGCCTTGCCCATAATTGCAGCCTGATCAGTGCCCATCTGCAGCCTTGCCCATCATTGCAACCTGAACAGTGCACATCTGCAGCCTTGCCCATCATTGCAGCCTAATCAGTGCCCATCTGTAGCCTTGTCCATAGTTTCAGGCTGATCCGTCCCTATCTGCAGCCTTGTCTATGCCGGGATAAACACAGCTGGATCTCCTGTGTACCTGCCTCGGTTCGCAGTCACGCCCAGTCCTGCTCCTTGGCTCGGCTCCTATGATGGACATAACAGCGTCCAATGCTGGGACATCAATGCTAGGAGCCGTCCAGGGGGCAGGACTGGGTGGGACTGGGTGTGACTGCGAGACGCGCAGAGCCGTGTACACAGGAGATGGCGGCTCAGTATTTCGGCAGCACTCGTTCCCTCCTTCCCTTCCGAGGCAGCTTATATCGATGTATAACACGTACACACGATTTTGCCCCTATTTTAAGGGGGGGAAAGTGTGTGTTATACACTGATAAATACGGTACATTTTTGGTCATTTTCATATGTTAGGAAATGTATAGGGGTTTCTTTTGATGGTGATCCAAAAATGGAATACTTACATAACCAATATTTATTGTACATTGGTCATACTTGCAGAATATTCAAGGTTAGTATTTTTAACCAAAACATTTTAATATTTGTAAAATAAAAATGGTAATTGTTTTTACTTTCTTTTTTCAATGGCTACTGATGGCACCTTAAAAGTCCCAAATTCTCTCGGTTTGTCTTTTTACCTGTAGCAGCCAAGTCTCTCATGTGACCTTTATGGCTGTCATTGCTTAAATTCTAAGAGGAGTGCTTGCTCCAGGACTCTTCCATCAATCACAGCTAGTGATACCTAATCTCTGCAAAGTGAAGGGAATTCTTCCCTTTGCTAGTTGTCACTAGGCAGGTATCCTCATTGTAAGATTTACTTTCACCTCATGTTCTGGTGATAACTCTAAAATGTTGGATTTTCCATAACATTTTGTCTCAATGGCAATGGTCCAATAAAATAGAGAGAGTAAAACTCTCCATCGTGGCCACAGACAACAACAAACTGACTGAGGTGCTAATCCTTAACTACTCTATATAAAAATAATCACAAAAAAAAATAAATAAAAAACAGTGGTTCACTCAAGTTAATCTGCATCTACTGACTCACCAAAAGAGGATGGTGTTCCTGAAGCCAATAAGTAGCACAAGAAAAAGGGGGTATGATGGGGACTCAAAGGGGTGCCCATCAAAGGTGCTCCATAAAGGAACAAACAGTGGTATGTCTTGTTAAAATACACTTTTATTGTAAAATTTATTTACACAATATGCGACAAAGTATGCAAAATACTCTATATAAAACGCTTCTGTTATCATCAATAGCAAGTACCACATGCCTTTTCCTTAAAGTCTGCAGTAATATATATAAATTCCAAATTAACAATATAACCAACAGATCATTGAGCTCTACAGGCAAAGTTAGGGGACCTCAATACCTGAAAACCCTCTCCTTAGTATGGGGAACCACCCTGAAATAGTGTGTCCTGTATAGTACTCAACAATATTAATGCATAAATAAATGGACATGCCCTGCACTGCTCTGGGTTATAATGTTTTTTTTTCTTAAACAATTGGGTTAATCAAGAAGGCTAAGAATTACAATATAGTGTCATAAACTTCTGCCACAGCACAGGGGTTGTGGCAACAGCATACATTGGTGTCCTCAATGCTAAATTACTTTGGCCCTGCCATCTTTTTGGAGGAGTTCCAACTGCTCTAAAACATAGGTACCATGTTTTATAGAACAGCTGTAAAACAGAAACTAATAGTGAACAATGTATTTTATTTATATACAGTAGATACTATGTAGAAATCAGTGATTACAATTTTGTATGGGTAACACATTAATTTTGAAATTTAGATTTTAATTATTTTCATTTAATGTAACTTCTGTAATTTATTGAGTCAATTTATTTTTTAAATACATTTTAAAATCTGATCTTTTAGTTAAGAATTTTCTATTACTTGGAAAGCGATAACTTTGTCACAAAAAACATGCTGAATATACTTAAGGATTTACACAAACATGTAGATGGTTTACGAAGTTGCTATTGTCTAGAACTAGAAATACAAGACCATACTGGCAACTCCAGTAAACACCAGGAAGGCTGGTGTATCTGAAAATATCTCACAGAGCTGTGAGAGTATTAATGGGTTGGATTAATTGTTATATTTTAAAACTGAAAGATTCATTACAAACTGTACAGATCCTACACATAGGTTCCAAGTCTTTACTGAGTCTTTACTGGTCTAAGCAAACTTTGATCAACAGCCACGAGTGGCAACTCCACTCTAGATTCAGAAGCAGTGCAGCATCACTGCCACAATATCACAGAAAACTGCATGAGGTAGAGTTCACTGGTAGCCCTGATAGGTATTTGAGGAACCGCGGCACATGATTATTGGAGGCTCATATTCGCGATTTCACTTTATTAACTAAAAATATTCATATGCTTTATTAATTATTTTGTGTCTGCTGATGGATATATATTGTTAATTTAAATCATAGGCCAATTTAAAAATAAACTTTTTATACTAGAACCCAATATATGGTCAAAATACATACATACATTATTAACAGTGTGTGGCTCAGAATAAATGTATTTTATAATGTGTTTTTAAGCTATAGTATTGATCTCTGAGGAAGGGGGTGTAGATTCCATAACATGTCGGTTTCTATTGATTAATTAATTAAAATATTCCAGTGTTATCAAGATTGGTATCTTTTTGATAACTCTGCTCATGATGCCTTATCTTTATCATCACCTAACAGAGATTCTAATTCTTCCCACTTCTATCCAAAATTAGAAAAAAAGTTTTGGCTGGAGTTTCATTTTTGAATAAAACAGCAGAATACAGTTTAACCCAGTGTTTCTCAACTCCAGTCCTCAAGGCGCCCCAACAGGTCATGTTTTCAGGCCTACCATTATTTTGGACAGGTGATTTGATCAGTTTCACTGTTTGGTAATTACCACAGCCGTTTCATCTGAGGGAAAGCCTGAAAACATGACCTGTTGGGGCACCTTGAGGACTGGAGCTGAGAAACACTAGTTTAACCTATACATATTCTGCCCCTAACAATAGTACTGAATCACCAGTGGGGCCAATAAGAAAACATAATCCCTCATGCGCAAAGTATACTGAATACATATTGCTCTTTGTAAAAGTGACAAGATGCTGGACTAAAAAAAAAAAAAAAAAAGTATAGATTTGTAAATCCTATAACTCTTAAAACATGAAATACTGTCAAGGTAGCCAAATAGAATATTTGTATTCAGTAATAATCCATATAAAAAAACATGTGAACATTCCCAAGTGTAAACCCAAGCTCACTATTTCAAATCTATATTGATGACATGCACTGTCAAACCGACTCATTGTACAAGAAAACGGAAAAGTAATTATGTTACATAAGCATTGATTACACTCAATCAAATATAATGACAGTACAGAGGATATAAATCTGCATACATCAAGTATATACAAAGCTAGTTACACAAGTGATGTAAATGCAGTATGCACCATCTTCCTTACACCAGAATGTATCAGCACAATCAGCCTTCCTTCTTTCTATATTTCCTTCCTAGTCTTGTATCGAACATCATTTTTTTAAGTCTAACTCAATAAATGTGTCTTTGTTAGTTATGGAAAGAATTTGGAACAGTATGAATATTTGTTAAGATTTTATTTCTGAATGTAGGCTAGGTTTATACCTGTGCGGATTATATAAGCATTCATTACACTCAATCAAATATAATGACAGTACAGAGGATATAAATCTGCATACATCAAGTATATACAAAGCTAGTTACAAAAGTGATGTAAATGCAGTATGCACCATCTTCCTTACACCAGAATGTATCAGCACAATCAGCCTTCCTTCTTTCTATATTTCCTTCCTATTCTTGTATCGAACATCATTTTTGAAGTCTAACTCAATAAATGTGTCTTTCTTAGTTATGGAAAGAATTTGGAACAGTATGCATATTTGTTAAGATTTTATTTCTGAATGTAGGCTAGGTTCATACCTGTGCGGGTGGTTGCGGGTGCAGGAATCGCACATGTTCATGTACTCGCAACCGCCCACAGCCAAAACGCGATGCTCTTTTACAGATATGCGGGCTGCCATGCATCTAAACAAGCAATACGTTTGTGGGAAATCACACAGTGCAAATTTTCAAAATTGAGAACATTCCTAGAGTTCATCATTGCCTGCCATATGGTTTCCCAGTCTTCCGGTTCCAATGGTAAGTTCAACTCAGTCCCCCAATGTTTCTGATATGATCTGATGGGTGTCCCTTTAGTATTAAAAATAGAGTAAACTACGGAAATCAGATTAGCATTTACTCTCAAATGTCATCAATAAAAAGGGAGGGAGAGTGGTTTTGTATCAATGTGTCTATAAAGTGTCTGATTTGCATATACAGTACCTGAAATGTTCCCACAGAAAAATATCTTGGTCCGACTAACTGTTGAAACGCCAGATGCCCGAGTGAGCCAAAAGAGCATGTATGGCGCAGATGTCAAGATCTGACCACTGACGAAACTGAGCAGGTCCCTCCCAAACCGGAGGAAATAGAGGGCAGTGGATTAATCTCAAAAAAGGGAGAAATGGGGAAGTAAGGCCTGAGGAACATTTGGTCCCATCATACTATACATGTTTACCTGTAACCCCGCTCAGGCCAACTACTGAAATGGAAAATGGGTAGATCTAGGTTGATGAACACTAAAGTATATCTACAATATCTTCAGTTAGCAGTTTTGGTAGTGTTATTTTTTCATGCACTAATGTTGGGTATGGTATATTGGCAGTTTTGTACTGGAGCTGTTTTTTGCAAACAGATATGAGCAAAATGTTTTCACCCAATATTCACGCAGCTTTTATGCAAAATGTACACATTTAAAGGAAATGTGTGAATCCTAGGTGAAAACATTTATCAATAGTCTTGTATGAGTCAAAAATGCCCCAATTTGAACACAAATCTGTTTGTGTAAGGGCAATAAACCTCTTGCTTACTGGGCACTTAAACCACCCTCCTGCCCAAACCAATTTTAAGCTTTCAGCGCTGTCACACTCTGAATGGCAATTGCGTGGCCATGCTACAGTGTACTCAAATTAAATTTTTATCATTTTTTTCACACAAATAGAGCTTTCTTTTGGTGTTACTTAATCACCACTTGGGTTTTTATTTTTTGCTAAACAAACAAAAGACAGACATTTTTGAAAAAAAAAAATGTTTCATAGTTTGTTAAAAAATTTTGCAAACGGGTAATTTTTCTCCTTCATTGATATTCGCTGATGAGGCTGCACTGATGGGCACTGATGGGCTGCACCGATAGGCACAGATAAGGCGACACTGATAGGCACTGATAAGACGGCACTGATGGGCACTGATAAGACAGCAATGATGGGCCCTGATGGGTGGCACTGATGAGAGCCACTGATGGGTGGCACTGATAGATGTCACTGATGAAAGCAAAGTACTGGTCATCTGCAGCTGGTCTTTCCCCATGACTGACCTACTATGTTTTGTTCTGCACTCTGTAGATGTGGCCATCTTGGCAAAGGCAGGGATTTGTTTCCTCATGTCGGAGCCTCCAGTATGAAAAACAGTGAGCTGGACAAAAATGACATCACCAAATATCACTTTGAATCTCATTATAATAGCAGTCAGAGGCAGCAGTGCCTTGGATATTACACTGCAGATATACAGATACAAGGATGTAGGCACAGGGGTGCATAGGCAACCTTATTTTGTACTACTGAATTTCAAAAGGAGTTCCAGTAAAAGGTACCCTGAAAAAATCTTCACTTGGACTTCAGTTCCACTTTAAATCCAGTAAATAATGTTTTGTATAATGCTTTATTAGGAATGTTTTCAAGGTCATTCCAGTCGATGAACCACGGGCTCACCTTGCACAAATGCGTCAGGATTAATTAATAAAAGGAGCAAGCAACACAGAAGAGCAGTGAAGGCCTCATGAAATACTGTGCTGAGTGTGGATGACCATTAAGCATGCGTTTCTTTGAAGTTATAAGGGTCCCATTATAGATGTTTCTGTTTAGAAGATGTATCTACTGGGGGATCTTTTTAGCTCATTACAATTTCTATTGTATTTAATATCAGCTAGCTGGTTACACTAATGGGGCAAAATGTGTGAAAGGTAGCTTGTTCTGACATTCCCAGACTTAGTAACTGCTGCTGCTAATTTTTCCCTTGTACAAAAATAATAAGATGAGTTCTATAACTTCTAGATTACATTTGTCTTCAATATGCAACAAAAATATGAAATAAACCCAATAAATATAATGGTAATGAAAATAGAGACATAACACAAACCACACTACAATATTTTCTTTAAAATAATCATTGATTTTACAAGCAAAGTGGATTAGGAGATATCTGGTTGTCATTGTGTTCAGTACAGGATTGGAAGAAATTGGTTTAGATGCTTTCAGATCCAGTAAGTGCAGTCTACTATGTAATGGGTTTTAAGGAATCCCATGAATAAAGAAATATGGAGGTCCTCCTAAAAATGCTAGTTGCCTTCAGATGGAGCTCACCATACAAATTGCAAATTGACTATACCATTTATGTACAATTTTTTTTATATTTACCAAAACTATGTAAAATGGTATCCAATCTAACTATCCAATCAATTTACATTCAGTCAATTACATTGTTGGTAGATCCAAGGGGAATTGCACAGATCAATGTATCTTACAGGGATTTAAACATATTTTGTAGCAGGTTCCTATATTTTGTTGCTCTGAAGAAATAGCGGTTTGTTTCACCTGATTCATCACTGACTGATTTTGAGCAGGAGTATGAGTAGCTGGTTTGTTATAAGCACCTGGTTCACCTGGTTCACACTTAGTATTCTAATGAGATAAAGGCAGCTTCATTCAAAGCTAGCTGCCTTCATTCTGGAGAGCTGAGCCCACAAGGAGTTGTTTTGAGGTACACCTAGCCGAATACCACAGTGTCTTTGGAGTTCGCTGCTGGGAAGCTGAGGACCTGCCACCGGATCCACCTCCTACACACAACACCTGACCTAGATTCGGCTGGATCACAAGCCTTTCCGACCCACTGTTGTATAACATGTGGGTCCATAACAGCTGGTAAGAGTACCCATCTTATCTTTCTAGAATTACTACAGACAACCTGTCTTTGATGTCCACTGTCTTGGTACCAACCCGACAGAAAGAAGCTCATCCTGTCTACCACTTTATTTCTCTTGGACTTTATTTTTCCATTTCACCTTTGGATGTATGCACTTTTTGTGCTTTGCATACTCTTTTTACAATTATAATTACATTAGTAATATTGTGTAATTTCAAACACGTTTCACTACATGTATTGGTATTTGCACTTTTTTACCCATGCCATTATATGCTGTGTAATTACAGACTATTATACTTTGGCATTTGCACTTTAGAGCACTACACTATTTTTACCCCACCTCCACTCAGAACAGGCCTCACCATGGTCGACCAAAGAAGTTGAGTGTACGTGCTTAGCGTCATATCCAGAGGTTGTCTTTGGGAAATAGACATATGAGTGCTGCCAGCATTGCTGCAGGGGTTGAAGGGGTGGGGGGTCAGCCTGTCAGAGCTCAGACCATACGCCGCACACTGCATCAAATTGGTCTGCATGGCTGTCGTCCTAGAAGGAAGCCTCTTCTAAAGATGATGCACAAGAAAGCCCGCAAACAGTTTGCTGAAGACAAGCACACTAAGAACATGGATTACTGGAACCATGTGCTGTAGTCTGATGAGACCAAGATAAACTTATTTGGTTCAGATGGTGTCAAGCGGGTGTGGCGGCAACCAGGTGAGGAGTACAAAGACAAATGTGTCTTGCCTATAGTCAAGCATGGTGGTGGGAGTGTCATGGTCTGGGGCTGCATGAATGCTACCAGCACTGGGGAGCTACAGTTCATTGAGGGAACCATGAATGCCAACATGTATTGTGATATACTGAAGCAGAGCATGATCCCCTCCTTTTGGTGACTGGGCCACAGGGCAGTATTCCAACATGATAACGATCCCAAACACAACTCCAAGATGACCACTGCCTTGCTAAAGAAGCTGAGATTAAAGGTGATGGACTGGCCAAGCATGTCTCAAGACCTAAACCCTATTGAGCATCTGTGGGGCATCCTCAAATGAAAGGTGGAGGAGCGCAAGGTCTCTAACATCCACCAGCTTCGTGATGTCATCATGGAGGAGTGGAAGAGGACTCCAGTGGCAACCTGTGAAGCTCTGGTGAACTCCATGCCCAAGAGGGTTAAGGCAGTGCTGGAAAATAATGGTGGCCACACAAAATATTGACACTTTGGGCCCAATTTGAACATTTTCACTTAGGGGTGTACTTACTTTTGTTGCCAATGGCTTAGACATTAACGGCTGTATGTTGATTTATTTTGAGGGGACAGCAAATTTACACTGTTATACAAGCTGAACACTCACTCACATTGTAGCAAAGTGTAATTTCTTCAGTGTTGTCACATGGAAAGATATAATAAAGTATTTACAACTCACTTTTGTGAGATAATATATATATATATATATATATATATATAGCAAACAATCCTGATGTACTGACAGCCATCTCTTTTCCTGGGGCCCAAAAATGCCAGGACAGTGGAAATATCCCCCAAATTACCCTTTTTTGGAGAGGTTGATAGTCCAAGATATTTAGTAAGAGGCATAGTGAGTTTTTTAAAGTTGTAATTTGTTGTCAATTTTTTTTTAATTGAGAAATTAAGAAAAAAAATTGTTTTCATAATTAAAAATGAATAAATAAATGTAAATACTGTCACCAGTGCAGTAAAGCGTCATCATATAACTGGTATGGCAGTTATTAGGGACACTGACTGGTGACAGAATGGAAAAAATATTTTTTACACAATTTTCTTTCAACATACTGTCACTTGTGCAGTAAAGTGTTATCATATAACTGGTGTTACCACTGCCATGCGTGACCAATGCAAGTCTATGAAGCCACGTCTTAACTGCCCTACAGTTATGTGCAATGCACGGGTTGGTGAGGAAGCCCGCTGTTGTCACAGAGTCGGTCCAGGCTTGGGCAAGATTGCAACAATGGAGTTGGGATCCACCCACATGCCTGAACCGGCACCCGGCTCAGCCTCTCAGTGAGCGCTGAGAACCTGAGCTGAATGCTCCTGCCCCCTCCACAGCCCAAAGCTCCAGTGGGAGTGTGGGGGGGGGGGGGGTAGAGCATACATCATACATCTCTTTTAGAAAATTCTTAAAAAAGATTTACCAGAAGAGAGATAAAAAGCCTCTTTGACTATAAACCTCTGTCTAATAGCATTTTTTCCTTTGGTTCTGCTTTGACTAAAGAAGTTTCTGATGACTAAATGTGTACACTGTGTCGGTTTTACTAATATTAGATGTTGATTTGGGTTATAGCAAGTAAAGGCAAGGTAAAGTAAAGTAGAATGATCTTTGGGGAAGCTGAAATCCCCAAAAGATTCAAATAATTCTCATGCATATTCAAAACCTCCATAATTTTCCCTTATGACACCTAGGTGGTTTGCTGAGTAGAATACTTATGTAATGTAGGAAAAGAGCTAATTATTCAGATTTTATGCTGCTGTATGATTACGGAATAATATATTCATACTTGACTTTCCCCAGATTTTGTTTCCTTAATAAAAAACCTAATTTGCTGAAACAAGAAATAACACCAGTGGAAAGACCGAGTTCAGCTCAACACACAAAGGAAAAAAGCAAGATCCTCAAAGACGATGGTAAATAGGTCATTAGATCATTCATTCTGTATCGTCTCTAATATGATCTCAATACTAATAATTAGCATCTTTCATGTCTGTAATGACTCTTCCACTGTGCATACATGATTGATGACAGCAAATACCAAGTCCCAGTGTTAAACTCATATAAGGTCTGCATGGCATTACCTAAAAGGTCATTTGACTGACGAAATACAAAACCAGTTTACATAGTTACATAGTTAGTCAGGCTGAAAAAAGACACAAGTCCACCTAGTTCAACCATATCCATCTAGTTCAGCCTAGTCTAGTTTAGTAGACTAGTCTAATCTAGTTTAGTGACTTTTTCTAGGCTGGCTGCTGGGGACACTAATATGTTGCTTCACAGAATAGGTAGCTTCACATCATCAGCTAGACCAAGGTAAACTGTATGCATTTCTGGTTTTCAAACAGGAATCTGAGGATTCACTTTACCTTTTCTTTTTTTGTAGCTAATCTAGTGAAACAGAATCTAATTTTTGCCACATCTTAAGCATTCTATAGTAAAGGCTCTGACAGCAGGTCCCCGGAAAGGCTAGACAGACAATCACTCTTTCCTGCTACTCCAATAATGGCTGAAATGTACAAAAAACATAACACCTGATCATCCTGTTTGAAAGTCAGATGCAATATTAATTCACCAGCAAAGGTTATTTTATAAAAAACATAGAAGACTAATCAAAGAAAAAGACTAAGTGGTCAATTAAGTCTGTCCTTCAACTTCCCTCCTGTATGTTGAGGTCATATTCCCCTATTCCTTGATCTCAACTTCATACTAAAAATACTGACCCTTTTATACATCCTTCATTCTTCAAGGCTGCTCTTATGAACTGTCTTTAGTCTCTTCTGGTATGTTTTATCCCTCAAACCTTGCACCACTTTTGTGAGTTTAGTATCACTGGGAGGAGTTTAATAAAGCGTTTACAACACTTTTCTGGCAGTATCATAATCCATGAAAGCCTTGCAACAGTTTCAATAGGAGTTCCAAGAAGTGCAACAGAAACAGGTAGTTCTTATTTGCACCACTTTTGCATATGTAGCTATGGCTGTGAGAAATATTCAAAATAATTACTACCAGTTTGTAAATAATGAGCTCTAAGCTGGTATACAGAGACAGATCAGGGTTATAAAAATGGGGCAATAATAATATTAATGCCTTGCTCCACCCAAAAAAAAATAAATTAAAAGCCAGCAGCTACACATACTGCAGCTGCTGGCTTTTAATAATAGGACACTTACCTGTCCTGGAGTCCAGCGATGTCAGCACCACAGATAATGTTTCCATCAGCTGTCAGGGGCTGCCATCACCATTGCGGGTAAGGGAACCTGGCTTCATGCCGGGAACCCTACTGCGCATGCGCGAGACCAAGCTCCTCTCTCCTACTGTCCCAGTGACAGGGAGAGGAGGAGGGAGCCCCGGGGTCATGTCACGGCCCAGACTCCCGAAAGTGGGAACAGGATACCTGTCAATGACAGGTATCCTGCCCCCCCCCAAAAAAGGTACCAATTGTAGCACTGGAGGGGGAGATGAGACAAATGAGCGGAAGTTCCACTTTTGGGTGGAACTCCGCTTTAACAACAAATCTTTAATTAGGACCAAGGACATTGGGCTGAACACTGACAGTTGGCAAAGCCTTATGGGGATTTTGATTCCCAATTCAGGTCTTTCCCTTTGACGGGACTGTAGACATCAGTGGATGGATTCCAAAGCTGCTACTCAGCCCCCTAGAGGCTATAGAATCCACCCACTGCCATGCACTGTCAATCTCAAGGAAGATGGATCTAATGGGGAGTTTGTCTTTCAGCATCCCCATCAGGTTCCACCTACCCAACAGCTCAACTTCTCATCTGCATGACAGGCACAATCACTGCGCAGAGAGCAATGCAAAGCCAGTGTTACTGAGCTGCACTGAGGATAAAGTGGTTGATTTATTAAAGGCTAACAGACTGTGCACTTTTCAAAGTGCAGTTTCCCTCTGCAAGTGCAATTGCTCCAGAGTTTAGTAAATGAGGTGAGGCTTCACTTTGCAAAGAGTACCCAATCACGAGTAAGGTAAATAAACAAAAATATGCATTTTTTCTTGCACATTGATTGGATGGAAGTCAGCAGAGCTTTTGCTCATTTGCTAAGCTCTGGAGCAACTGCTCTTTGCAAAGTGCACAGCCTTTTTGCCTTTAGTAAATACACCCCAAAGTGTCCAGTAAGGACAGTGCCAGCTAACACTATGCTCTACTTGTCTCCAACAATACATGAATCTGCCAAAAACACTGACATTTATCACTCCTTATGAAATCTGGGGACTCTTATCAATATATTTTTGCAAGTGGACACAATTGGAGCAATTCTCTAAAGCATTTGTGACACTTTTCTGGTGTTATGGCTGTCAAATTCCTGAAAGCTGTGAAACAGCTTTCTTGCTATTTATAACACATGCATTGAATAAATGTGGTTCTTATATGCAAATATTTTACATTCTGGTGCTATGGCTGCAACAAATTCATTAAGAAATACCACCATATCTGTGATAAGAAAAGTGGAGCTAAATATAACCTCCTCCATGTTGGAGTAAGTTGTTTTGCATGTGTAAATATTGTGTCACAAACAAAATTCTGTTTGCAATTCTGCAACGGATTCCTTTACATCTTACCAAGTTACTTGAATCTGTAGCAAGTTGCACCATTTGCTGCACAGACAATAATAAGATTTCTGATGAGTCTAAGACACTCTATGGGGTTGATTTACTAAATTCCAATAGACTGTGCACCTTGGAAAGTGCAATTGCACTCTGCAAGTGCAGTTGCTCCAGAGCTTAGTAAATGGGGTAAAGCTTCACTTTGCAAAGAATGCCCAATCACATGCAAGGAAAATAAAAAAACAGCATTTTTGCTTGCACGTGATTGGTTGATGAAAGTCAGCAGAGTTTCTGCTCATTTACTAAACTCTGGAGCAACTGCTTTTGCTGTGCAACTGCACTTTCCAGAGTGCACAGTCTTTTTGCCTTTAATAAATCAACCCCTATGACTTCCAGGGAGTGATCTAAACAGTGTATAATTAAAGGTCTGTATACTGAACTATTATTTTATTCCGGTAGGGGAATTCTTTTTCCCTAAGTGCCTTATTTTGCATTTAAAAACATTGAATTGCAGTTTCTACTACTTTGATCAATTTACCAATAATGCTTTAAATCACGTTTCAGGTTACATTCACTTCTGGAAATGTCAACCCTATTACACACTTTTAGGGATAAGCTGCAAGTTCAGGTCCATCATTGGTTTGAGGTAAACCTAACTCACGCACAGTTTGAGAAAATAGCCAATCTGCCATAGCAACTAGTGTTGGGTGAACTGTTTGGCCTGAGCATGAGTTTGGGCCGAACATTGGCTGTTTGCCTCGTTCGTCCAACACCCGAATTTGCAGGGTGTTTGGCAGGTGTTCGCCCCTCCTAACACCCTGCAACGCACTGTGCACCCCACAGTGCATTTTTCACTCTGATTGGTCAAGATTTGCCCATGGTATAAGCTGGTGGTTAAGGTGCAGGGCCGGGAAGCCAGCCGTGGTGTCCTTAACAACCGATGAGTCATCAGCTGTCAAAGGGTTTCCCCACTGACAGCTGAATAATAAAAAAAAAATTGCCGGTTAAAAAAAGAAAATAACAGCGTGGGCCCCTCCCCCCATTATTGGTATGGACCCCCCCCATTGTTTTTATATTTCTTTTTTTTCAATAGCCGGTTGCCGTCAATTGCATCCGGGAGTCAATTTAAATGTGATTTGACTTGTTTTTTTTTTCCTTTAGAAATGTCATTTTTGCTGCAGCATGTTCAATGCATGCTACAGATGCACCACTTTACAGACAGACTAAGGGGATCCCCCCCCCCCCAGGCACTATATTTAGAGGAATTTTGGGTTTTTTGTTTTTATTGTTGCACTTTAACCACTTCAGCCCCGAAAGGATTTACCCCCTTCCTGACCAGAGCACTTTTTGCGATACAGGATTGCGCCGCTTTAACTGACAATTGCACGGTTATGTGACATTGTACCCAAACAAAATTGATGTCCTTTTTTTGCCACAAATAGAGCTTCCTTTGGTGGTATTTGATTACCTCTACAGTTTTAATTTTTTGTGCTATAAACAAAAAAAGAGCGACAATTTTGAAGAAAAAGCAGTATTTTTAACTATTTGCTATAATAAATATCCCCCAAAAATTTATAGAAAAAAACTAATTTCTTTCTCAAATAAATGGTAGGCTCCGCGCTCAGGACAGTACGGGTTGCAGCCCCCCCCTATAGGTTCCCAAGGGAACTTAGGATAAATAGAAATGTAGAAATGGGGTGGTTTGCGCTACCCTCAAATAGTGTGTATGTATACCAACATGGGTATGTGATCAGAAAAGAAAAGGAAAAAACTGTATATATTATGCAATATACGTGTACCACAAAATAACTAAAATAAACCACTCCACATTAGTGTACTATCCAGAGGTAGGTGAGTGAGTGTACCATCCAAGGATGGGTGTACCCCTACCCTGACACAAATGTGATATAGCAAATAACAATAGATATACACCACATATGAGGGAAGTACTGTGTGTGATCATTCAGACTTGCCTACACATCTCATCCGGGTGATATAAGTGTATACCATATGTGAAGTAAATAAAAATATTAACACATATCACATCAGGGGCTGAAGGAATCAAGCCTTAAATTAAAGTCCATAAGTCCATAAGCATATATGAAACTGAAAAACTGAAATAAAAATAAAAAATGGTAGATAATAGATGAAAAGTAATAAAAAGTGTGTATATATATATATATATATATATATATATATATATATATATATAGTCCATAAGAACCAATCCCACAATGTGAGCAAGTGCTGCAAATATGTATCTATTGCAAAAAAGTAGTGGTAGTCGGTTGTAGTTCTTCAAGTGACTACAGTGCTCAGCAACAGAAGGTGACTGGTAGTGCTCCCCCCATCAGGTCCCCACTTACCGATAGAAGGGACCCCTGCAGGGGTAATAGGCAAAAGTGGGTAACCATAGATGAAAATACTCCTCCACTCTCTCCGTGTCCCGTCTATGGGTCTGTCAGTCTCTCGCTGCTGGCTCCACTCGATCAAGCTGCCCCAGCTATCTCCATTCAGGGGTGGATGTTACGGTCAGGTCCTACCAAGCCGTCACTCCGCAATCCAATCCCCATGTGAGGGGAAAAAAGCTCCCATAGTGTAGTACTTAAAAATAGCTTTATTAAAAAACTCTTTAAAAAAGCTTCCCCACCAACAAGCGTGGAGAAGCTGTAAATACTACACTCTAATGCCTGCAGGAAGAGCTGGATCGTGGCGTGCGCTCCACCTGCGTTCCAAGCTCCCTACTTCCGTGTTGAGTATGACGTGAGAACGTAGCCCCGGCTTACGCGTTTCCTCATAGGACGTTCTCAAAGGCAGTGCCATCTTCCCACACTTGACAGCTAATGTAGGCGAGCGGACATACAAGTCACTCCCCCTCCCGGATTGTGTCCAATACGCACTCTACGGTGCTGGCCCAGCACAAGTGGATGACAGTAAAATCTACTGCAGTGCGCATCAGGCGGCGATTGCCCCAGTTTAGATGACACTTGTATTTGTCCGCTCATCCTCAAGAGAAACAAAAAACCCACTTCACAAGCAGGTGGAAATATACAGGAGGCATATATCATATATGATGTACAAATATTAAATAGGTTTATGTCGTACCACATCTATACTATATATCATTAGTATCTCTATAAGAGGTTAGGAATGGCCAATCGTAGAGCTACAGCTCAGGTGTCAGCAAGCTAGAAAGCTCACCCAAACCTGGGTATGCATGGTAAACCTGTGTTAGGGCAGTATTATAAAAAGTAATTTCGATAATATACAGTATATATGTGTGAGGTAGAACAAGAAATTTCTCTAATTAATTTAAAGGAAATCTTCCACAGTGGGACAGCTAATAGGTGTCGCAGGGTGCAAATAATGTGCAATATAAGGGTCCAATGGAGCTCAAAGAGCCTAATACATAATTGGATACATATATTAAAATAAAATAAATAACAGCTGGTTAAGGGTGTGACAAGAATGCGTGGTCTATATAGATATCTTATGTCCAGGGTGAAAAAAGGCTGGGGGTGACCCTAATTAGGGGCTAATGTATAACCACATAATGATGAAAAAAACGTGATGGTGAAATCAAAAGGGGAGTGTGAATACCATGATTAAAGGCACAGAGGGCCCCGTAAAAGGCCTCCCCAGAGATATGTGTATTATTACGTATAATCAGTTAAAGTTAATTAATAACCTTTGACATGTGAAAAAACTTCTAATAATCCCAGTGAAGAAAATCTAAGTTTTTTTTGTTTGTTTCTCTTGAGGATGAGCGGACAAATACAAGTGTCATCTAAACTGGGGAGATCGCCACCTGATGCGCACTGCAGTAGATTTTACTGTCATCCACTTGTGCTGGGCCAGAACTGTAGAGTGCATATTGGACACAATCCGGGAGGGGGAGTGACTTGTATGTCCGCTCGCCTACATTAGCTGTCAAGTGTGGGAAGATGGCACCGCCTTTGAGAACGTCCTATGACAAAACTCGTAAGGTGGGGCTACGTTCTCACGTTATACTCAACACGGAAGTAGGGAGCTTGGAACGCAGGTGGAGCGCATGCCACGATCCAGCTCTTCCTACAGGCATTAGAGTGTAGTGTTTACAGCTTCTCCACGCTTGTTGTTGGGGAAGCCTTTTTAAAGAGTTTTTTAATAAAGCTATTTTTAAGTACTACACTATTGGAGCTTTTTTCCCCTCACATGAGGATTGGATTGCGGAGTGACAGCTTGGTAGGACCTGACTGTAACATCCACCCCTGAATGGAGATAGCTGGGGCAGCTTGATCGAGTGGACCAGCAGCGAGAGACTAACAGACCCATAGACGGGACACTGAGAGAGTGGAGGAGTATTTTCATCTACAGTTACCCACTTTTGCCCATTACCCCTGCAGGGGTTCCTTCTATCGGTGAGTGGGGACCTGATGGGGGGAGCACTACCAGTCACCTTCTGTTGCTGTAGTCACTTGAAGAACTACAACCAACTACTACTACTTTTTTGCAATAGATACATATGTGCAGCACTTGCTCACATTGTGGGATTGGTTCTTTTGGACTATATATATATATATATATATATATATATATATATATATATATACTTTTTATTACTTTTCATCTATTATCTACCATTTCAGTTTTTCAGTTTCATATATGCTTATGGACTTATGGACTTTAATTTAAGGCTTGATTCCTTCAGCCCCTGATGTGATATGTGTTAATATTTTTATTTACTTCACATATGGTATACACTTATATCACCCGCATGAGATGTGTAGGCAAGTCTGAATGATCACACACAGTACTTCCCTCATATGTGGTGTATATCTATTGTTATTTGCTATATCACATTTGTGTCAGGGTAGGGGTACACCCATCCTTGGATGGTACACTCACTCACCTACCTCTGGATAGTACACTAATGTGGAGTGGGTTATTTTAGTTATTTTGTGGTACACGTATTTGCACATTATATAGTTTTTTCCTTTTCTTTTCTGATCACATACCCATGTTGGTATACGTACACACTATTTGAGGGTAGCGCCAACCACCCCATTTCTAATTTTTTTCTCAGTTTAGGCCGATATGTATTTTTCTACATATTTTTGGTAAAAAAAATTTCGCAATAAGTGTACATTGATTGGTTTGTACAAAATTTCTAGCGTCTACAAAATAGGGGATAGATTTATGGCATTTTTATTATTAATTTTTTTTATTAGTAATGACGGCAATATGCGATTTTTATCATGACTGCAACATTATGGCAGACACATTGGAGACTTTTGACACTATTTTGGGACCATTGTAAATTATACAGCGATCAGTGCTATAAAAATGCACTGATTACTGTGTAAATGACACTGGCAGGGAAAGGGTTAAACACTGGGGGCGATCAAGGGGTTAAGTGTGTCCTAGGGAGTGATTCAAACTGTGGGGGGGTGGGCTACCACTGACATGACAGCGATCACTGCTCTCGATGACAGGAAGCAGTAGATCCCTGTCATGTCACTAGAAAGAAACAGGGAAATGCCTTGTTTACATAGGCATCTCCCCGTTCTGCCGCTCTGTGAGATGATTGCCGGCCCCCGGTGGACATCAAGTCTGCGGGAGCCACGGGCACGGACACAGAGTACGTGGTGGGCACATGCGTGCCCACAATGTCGCAATTTAAAGGGGACGTACCTGTACGCCCATTTGCCCAGCCATGCCATTGTGCCGACATACATCGTCGTGCACTGGTCAGCATGTGGTTAACCAGGCCCCCATGCCTCTTTTATAGACAATTACTTGCATATAAGCCTTCAAAATGGGCACTTTTGATTTTTCCTGTTCGGCTCCCATAAACTTCAATGGGGTTCGCCGTTCAGGTTAGAGCTTTGCCCTGTTCAGGAATTCTGCTGTGAACCGAACAGGAGAATGTTCGGCCCATCTCTAATAGCAATCAACTACTAATAATGCACTTCCTGGTCTCTGAACTTAGGTCAAGCAGCCTGGAATGGTTAATAATGGGGGCTTTGTTATATGCCAGCCCTCTCACTATAAAAGCCAGGGTTCCTAGTAGCCATATTAACAATGTGCATAGTTGCAATAGGGAAAGTAAAAGGAGTGCTGTACATACTGTATACACATGCACACACATGAATATGTGTTTGAGCTTTGGGGTGCACACCCTAATGCAATAGGCTGTGCACACCTATGGCTATGCATGTGTTTTTTCACAGAGCAGATTTCCTAATTGTTGCTGGCTGCAATTTTTTCAAAAGCATTTTATTAAAAAAAAAAAAAAAAAAAAAAAAAAAAAAGCTCTCAACATCAGGTTCCTCCTGGTACCAGCAGCAGTGACACAGCACGACCACTGGCAAAGTGCATTCCTGAGAAGGGTGTTGTATTATATTTGAGCAGAGGAGATGAGTTTCGAGAAGCACAAAAGATATTGTCATTGTGTGTGTTAATGGATTCAATAAACAAACTTCTTTCTGATTTACAAATCGTTATCACGAATATATATACATACATAAATAACGGATTATCCAAAAACAAAACAAACAAAAAAAAATCAATTTTTGTTATAATGAATATCAATACTCTAAAAAAACAAATTACTCGAAAACTACTAACGCAACATAACGATCATAACAGAACTAAATGATGTATTTTACTAAGGCAAACAAAACAAAACACAATTTTCTGTCGTGCACAAGTCTAGTAACTGTCAGTCTTGCAGTATCTATTGGGACTTGTAGTCTCGCAACAGCTGGAGGGCCACAGGTTGAGCACCCATGCACTAAATGCTGCTAAAAGCTTATGTGTGCATGGACACATAGGCTAATATGCAGTGGCATTAAGAGGCAGGGGAAAAAAATGCCTGACGCCCCTAGGAGCAGCTGTAAAAATGTCCAGTGTGCATGAGGCCTTAACCGCTTCCCGACCGCCCACTGTATATTGACGTCCTGTTTTTTAAAGATGGATATCTCGGTAACGGCAGCAGCTGCTGCCACAACCGAGGTATCCATCTTTAGGGCCGGCGATTCTGTACACGATAACGGTGGTCTCTGCGGCGGGTTCGCCGCGAGATCACCGTTATCGGCGGCGGGAGAGGTGCCACCCCCCCTCCCGCCGCTCTCCCGCGCCCTCCGCCGCTTACCGGAGCCGTCGGTAGCGGCGGAGGAGATCGGGACCTGTCACTGCTGAGGTACTGAGACGAGTGAGGCCAAGATGGCCCCCACCCGTCTCTATACCATGTGACGGCCGGAGCGACGTCATTGTGTCATTTTTTTAAACGACTTTTTTTTTTTTTTTGCATTTTAGTCTAAATATGAGATCTGAGGACTTTTTGACCTCAGATCTCATATTTAAGAGGACCTGTCATGCTTTTTTCTATTACAAGGGATGTTTACATTCCTTGTAATAGGAATAAAAGTGATCCAAATTTTTTTTTTTTTTTAAAAACAGTGAAAAAATAAATAAAATAAAGTAAAATAAATAATAAAAAAAAAAAAAATTTTTAAAGCGCCCTGTCCCGACGAGCTCGCGCGCAGAAGCGAACGCATACGTGAGTAGCGCCCGCATATGAAAACGGTGGTCAAACCACACATGTGAGGTATCACCGCGACCGGTAGAGTGAGATCAATAATTCTAGCCCTAGACCTCCTCTGTAACGCAAAACATGCAATCTGTAGAATTTTTTAAACGTCGCCTATGGAGATTTTTAAGGGTAAAAGTTTGACGCCATTCCACGAGCGGGCGCAATTTTAAAGCGTGACATGATGGGTATCAATTTACTTGGCGTAACATTATATTTCACAATATAAAAAAAATTGGGCTAACTTTACTGTTGTCTTATTTTTTTTTTCAAAAAAGTGAATTTTTTCCAAAGAAAGTGCGCTTAGAAGACCGCTGCGCAAATACGGTGCAAAAAAAAGTATTGCAATGACCGCTATTTTATTCTCTAGGGTGTTAGAAAAAAAACAATATATAATGTTTGGGGGTTCTAAGTAATTTTCTAGCAAAAAAACCTGTTTTAAACTCTTAAACACCTAAAATCCAAAACGAGGCTGGTTTTGAAGTGGTTAAAGTTAGGTTGGAAACAGGGGCAGAGCAAGATCAAATAAAGATCTTTATATCAGTATTATCAGCTGTTAAAGCTTATATGACATGTATTCTGTGCCCTTCATGCAGGGGTGTCGCTAGGCGGTGGCTTTTGGGGCTATAGCCCCGAATCTGGGGCCAATAGCCCCGAGTCTCTGCAGGGGTTCCCAAGGGGAGGGGAGGCTCTCTGGGGACCCTTATGTAAGTGGGGGGCTCTCTGGAGACCCTGATGCAAGGGAGAGGCTCTCTGGGGACCCTGATTTTAAGACAGAGGCTCTCTAGGGACCTAGATTTAAGGGGGAGGCTCTCTGGGGACCCTAATGTAAGGGGGCTCTCTGAGAACCCTGATGTAAGTGGGGGGGCCCTCTGGGTACCCTGATGAAAGGGGGAGGCTCTCTGAGGACTCTGATGTAAGGAGGAGGCTCTCTGGGGACCCTGATGTAAGGGGGGGCTCTCTGGGGACCCTGATGTAAGGGGGGCTCTCTGGGGACCCTGATGTAAGGGGGCTCTCTGGGGACCCTGATGTAAGTGGGGGGCTCTCTGGGGATATATATACACACACACGTATATTACTGTATATACATGTGTATGCCCGCCCAAGCGTATGACTTTCTTTACTACGCTGCTATGGGCTCTAGCCCCAGATCTTTTGTAGACCTAGCAACGCCCCTGCCTTCATGTATGAACAGATCTGCGCACTCAAAAATACTTTTAAGGACCAATATCTGTTTGAGACAACTGATTGATGGCTCAATACTTTAGCTACTTTTTTCTATTAATTTAGTATTTTCAAGTATTTTCAATCAGCAATAATTTTTATTTTATTTTCGATTTACAGCAAAACTCAAAACACATAGAGGATTCCCACCAACCAACCCCATCAAACAACAACAACAAAAAGTTGTATTTACCCTTTTTTTTGTATAACTTTAAAGTGGTTCTAAAGCCGAGTACACGCGGGCTGAATGTCGGGAGACAACGGCCAGTTAAAAATAAAACGGCTGACATTCGGCCTGTGTATATGTTGGTTTGGTCAGGTTCTGTCAGATGTGCATGCTGGAAAACCAGCATCCAACCAACTCCCAATAAGCACTCTTAGCCAATTGAAGAAAGGGCTGATCGGAGTGTTCTGGCGGGGGGGGGGGGTTGTCCCCCTGTCAGAACACAACAGCTCAGCGGGGGGAGATTGCTGAACTAACCTTGCATGGTTAGTACAGCGGCTCCAACCGTAGGGTTGAATGAAAAAACTATTAGTGTGTACCCGGCTTAAAGGCTTAAGGTTTTTTACCTCTTGAGAAGGAGCAGGAAAAGAGCCAGGTAATTTCCACTATATAATCTGGAAAGGCTTGCAATGCAATAATCTTGGACAAATAAGTTGCTCCCTTGTGGAGGAGAAGGAGGAAAGACGAGGCACATTAGCAGCACCTTAAGAGAAAGTGGTCACCATGCATTCTTGAGGAGCGGGAAGAGGGGTGCTTGCCTTATGCACTTGTCCTATTGAGGTGATGCTTCCACAGAACCCTGTGGTGCAGTCAGTGGCGGCCCGTCCATAGGGGGCACCAGGGCGCCACCCCCCCTCCTGTAGTCAAAAAAAAAAAATTCAAAAAAAAAAAAAAAATTTCAAAAAAAAAAAATTTTTTTTAAAACGACCCCTTTAAGAACAAAAAAAAAAAGTCGTTTAACAAAGTGCACTGTGGCACCGGACGCCAGTGCACTATGGGAAGCGCCACGTCAATGCAATCACGAGATTGCAGGCGCGGCGCTTCATTGGCGGGCTTTTAACCCGCCTTGTGGCGCAAACGAAAATGCCGATTAGCTTCCGCTCGTAGAATCAGTGTGATTCTATGGGCGGGAGCATTGCTTTTCAAATCTTGAGGTCACTTCCGGCTTTCGTGAAGAAGACGAGAGGCGGAAGTGATGTCGGCAGCTCCGTTCTTCGGCTGAGCGGAGCTGCAGGAGGAAGGTAAGAGCCATATGAGGGATGGGTTGCTGTCTGGCAAGGAGGGTGAGCTCCAGCACAGCACAGCTGCATGTATCTGTCCCTCTCTTCCCCATTCCCCCCCTTCCTCCTGTCTCACTAACACACGAGTCTACTGAAGACACCTATACACAGACAGAGGGGGAGGAGAATGGACACATACACAGGACGTGAGGGGCAAGTTATCAAAGAAAGATACAGTGATTTGGGGGGCTGAGAGAGGATGCTTTATGTGCTAGGGGCCACTTTGGGAGCAGAGAGGATTTGTGCTAGAAGGGGGGTTGAATATAAAATTAGACCCCCCCCCAGCACAAATCCTCTCTGCTCCCAAAGTGGCACCTAGCACATAAAGCATCCTCTCCCAGCCCCCCAAATCACTGTGATTATCTTTCTTTGATAACTTGCCCCTCTTCCCCCTTGTTCAAAGAGATGCTGGCTGCTATTAAGGAGACAATCATGGTTTCTGGGATCAGTGGACACAGTGGATGCGTTTTTGATGACACAGTGGATGCGTTTTTGATGACACAGTGGATGCATTTTTTATGACACAGTGGCTGCGTTTATGATGACACAGTGGCTGCATTTATGATGACACAGTGGCTGCGTTTTTGATGACACAGTGGCTGCGTTTTTGATGACACAGTGGCTGCGTTTTTGATGACACAGTGAATGTGTTTTTGATGACACAGTGAATGTGTTTTTGATGACACAGTGGCTGCATTTTTGATGACACAGTGGCTGCGTTTTTGATGACACAGTGAATGCGTTTTTGATGACACAGTGGCTGCGTTTTTGATGACACAGTGAATGCGTTTTTGATGACACAGTGAATGCATTTTTGATGACACAGTGAATGCATTTTTGATGACACAGTAAATGTGTTTTGATGACACAGTGGATGCATTTTTGATGACACAGTGGCTGTATTTTGATGACAGTGGCTGCGATTGATGTTTTTTTTTTTCAGAATTTTTCAGTTTGTTTGCGCCCCCCCAAAAATTTTGAGCACCAGCCGCCACTGGGTGCAGTCATATGTTTATGATACACTGCAGGCAAAAGCTATATACCACATGATACTAACGAAAGGAGAAACAGTAAAAAAGCCCACACTGCAGAGCTCTTTCTTTTTGCTGCCCATTCAAGTGCTCACATACTCTTAATGCCAGCCAATTTCTACCAAACACATACCTGAATTCTTCAAAACATAGAAAGTAACTAACTAGTTCCACCAATGTGGACCTTTCAGGGCTGCATACCTGAGGCACTAAAAAAAAACAATTTAAGTAAATCAAAATCATATCCAGTTGTCTTGATACACTTAGACAATATTATCAGAAAACTTAAAAGGAATGCACCATTCAGTGCTAAAAAGACTAACACATAGTCCATGATGATTTTTATCAATGCATTCTTCAAGCTCCAAGTCCAACACGTTTTGCAGCCTGAAACACTGCTTCTTCAGGGACTAAATAAGAAAATATCACCACTTTCAACAATAAACAGATATTTGTTATCGTTAGAAACCCCAGAATATTAGAGGGCAACCATGGGCAGAAACAGCCCAACCCCTCCCTAGCCATCCATGGTACGGGAAGGTGGCATCAAAGCACTGGACCACAGAGGGAGGAGACAGAGGCCACAACAACGCAGACACCAGCCAGCAACCAAACGAATACAAGTCAGTCTCCTGTGCTGACCATAGGCGCCAGCTATGATTTTAGCCTCAGAATGTGGTTAATAAAATTTGTATTTTATCCTTTTTGATTGTTTTACTAGTGCCTTAGGTATAGAGCCCCTAAAGTTCCCCATTGGGGGGGAACTAGTTAGTTCCTTTCTATGTGTTGAGATGTGACACTGTGCCAGTTTTTCCCCATAAAGAGATTGATCATTTCGTTTTTAACATACCTGAAGTCTATATTTTAAATATTTGGGAAATGATTGGAGATATTGAGATGAGAGGGGTTCATGGAATGTGGTGTTTTAAAATGTTTTTTTTTTTTTGCCCACAGCAGTCCATTAGTGTCGCATGGGTGCGCACTCCCCATTATGCGTCCGGCCCTCTGATCTATATGGAGGTCACTAGATGCATGGATTTCAATCGGGTTTTATTTTTCTGAAAGAAGTGATTAGAGCCAGAGGCTCTAATAGGCTTCAAAAAACGGTGGGCTAGGGGCGCAGAGCACTGTGCCCGAAGCCCACTCAGTTGTGTGACAATGAATATTCGCTATTGTTACACTGATTCTCCTCCTGGCCAATCAGGAAGCGGGTCCTGAGACCTGTCACCCAATTGGGCAAAAGGAGATCCGATCAGATTGTCTGCCAGGAGAAGGAGGACGGAGATGCAGGACAGAGATGCAGGGGAACTGAGAAAACAACCGCCCGGGAGAAGCTGTCACCGTCCGCAGTGCTGTCCGTGGGATGGGGTAAGTGCAGGGCCCCGACTACTGACTGATGGGAGGGTTGCTGTCCATGACCCAACCGACCTGGGGGGGGGTGGATTGTTTTCCGCCCCCTGAAAAAAAAAAACACCAGCCACCACTGGCCCACAGTGGCATTTTATTAAATGTTTAAGCAAATACATTGTGGTACTTTAAAAAAGTTCATAAAATAGGCTACTGTCAAATCTGTAGGAAGTTGAGGGCTTTACCTTTATGGTTTTTTTTTGAAGAGTACATTTTTTTTCTTATAGTTTTTTGATCTGTTGTGGTTGCTACTTCTCCTGATTCAAATTAAGGTACTGCCACTGCCTTTGGGAAAAGCTAAATGTAAAAAAACAATTATACATTCAAAATATTGGATGCCACTATACAGTGTTGCTGATACTGTCCAAGAAAGTAGTACTGTTTTGTAACACCACATGCAGCATAAAAGCATCTCCCAAGTACAGTATGTAATTGAAAGGATTGATGTTTTTCCCATGTCACCCTCCAAGTCATATTGAAAGGAGGACCATCTCCCCACTGTTTGATATTTCTTTTTCATTTGTAAATGTCCACCATAGCAGTCTGTTTTTGACAAACCCTTGTCTGTAAGCTTCAAAAATGGCCAGAATTGATTTTCAAGATTAGCCCCTGCGTTGTGTTCAGTAAGGTTTGGTTTTAAGTTTGCACTTTTCATACATCATGCTGGGTTTGATGAGCCCCCTGTGAACAGAACTCAGACACATTTGCTCATACTTGTACACCATTGTGCAATCAGCAAAAAGGCATACCTTACCCACTGAACCTTCAGTTATATACATCACTTACAGAAGGATTAAAAGGGACAGCTCCTAGTACTAAACCTTGTGGTACACCACTAATGACTGGTCTCTGTTCCAAATATACCATTTACAGCTACTCCTGATAGCTGTTATTTATCCAGCTTTTAATTTTCTTGGCTCCATCTCATTTTTCCCTGGCCCAAGTGGACCAATATTTTAATAATTACATAACTGGCATTATCATTTTTTTCAAAACTCAACTCCAGACAGATAAAATGACACACACTAATTCTGCTAGTTATTCATTAATACATTATGATTTTTATTTATTTTTTATATGCAAGTAGTTTAAGTACTTTGATCTGGTATCAGTCTCTTCCAAGAGCTGTAAAGCAAAACTCAGACCGGGAGAAGAAGAAGCAAAACAAGGAGCCAGATAATTCTGCTGCAGTGCTAATGTGATAACATGCTAATAGGAGAGGATAGCAAAATTACAGAAGGATATTATTAGTTACAGATTAATGGTTCAGCAATATAGCTACAGATCATCAATCTAAAGATTTTACTTCCACTGTCCAGTCACAGGCTAGGGGGTGGGTAAGTAACCTATAAGGGCACATTCATGCCACAACACAGTGCGCTGCAATGCATGTGCTGTCATGTGTTGATGCATGTTGCATTAAACAACCAATTTAAAATAAATAAGATGAAGTGCAGCGCAATGCATGCAAAAATATGACAGGCTGCATTTATCGGAGTGCAACGCAAGACACATTGTGCTTTGGAGGTATGTTACAGGGTCATTCACAATGAAAAGCACTGCAGTGCACAAACACACCAAATGCAGTGCATGGTCCCTAACTGTTAGTTTTGTCTAATAATTGATATTTGTTAAGAGAATTACTACTTGTCATCTCTCTAAGCGAGAAAAGTGCTTTAAAGCTTTCAGTTTGAGAAAGGATCTATGTAGGATGGTCACTGACACATACAAATGCTTCCTTGGTGTAGCAAACATCAACTTGTAAGGCAACTGATAAAACGTTGCTAGTGCAAGTACTTTTCTGTCTGACACTGGACTGGATACCATTTTTTCTATTAATATTCTCTGTGTATACTGTATTTTGCAAATTTTGAGTGATCTTTATTGTGGCAGTACAATTTAAAATAAGCTGAGATAATTGGCATTGGAACAAGAGTCACATTAATTTCAGCAGTGCATTGTCTAAGTTTTAGAACAATTGCTTAACCCTGCATGCAATTACATCATAATGCAGCTACAAAGACCCCAACTGCCTCACCTCTTGTTCAGGTCCAGGCAACTTAAAGCTTCATCCATGAGATATTAATTAAAAAGAAACACTGGCAGAACACTAGCTAGATTGAAGAAAGGAAATAAATTGCACTAAAATATAAAATGTTATTAATAGCATTACCTTGAAATCCAGTAAAATTATATTTCAAGTCCTGAGTGACCATTTTAAGAACATCATGTTTACATTCTGTTTCGCAATTAAGAAAGAGGTTAAAATTAGGTTTATGCCCCCCTATTACACAATTTCTGTTACTTACAGTAAGCAAAGAAAAAACAGAGCTACAGATACGCTTTCAGGATTTTTTTTTTTTGTCAAATCGCATGCCAAATCGGCCCAATGTGAACGTGAGCTAAAGTGGTTGTAAAGGCAGAAGACTGTTTATCTTATGCATTCTATGCATTTAGATAAAAAACCTTCTGTGTGCAGCAGCCCCCCTCAGCCCCCCTAATACTTACCTGAGCCACCTCTCTATCCAACTATGTCCACGAGTGCCCCGACTGTTCCGGACTCTGCTACCTGATTGGCTGAGACACAGCAGCAGCGCCATTGGCTCTCGTTGCTGTCAATCAAACTCAGTTAGCCAATCAGGAGAGAGAGGTGGCGGGCCAAACGACAGCGCCGTGTCTGAATGGATGCATGGAGCTGCAGCTCGACTCAGGTGCCCCCACAGCAAGCTGCTTGCTGTGGGGGCACTCAACAGGAGGGCGGGGCCAGGAGCTCCAGCCAGGGACCCGAGAAGAGGAGGATCCTGGGTGTCCTGTGCAAAACCACTGCACAGAGCATGTAAGTATAACATATTTGTTATTTTAATAGAAAAAAAAGGAGACTTTATAATCACTTTGAACATACCATTCCTCTTGCTATTTCATCCAAATGTTCTGTGTACGGAGGCTGCTGTAGGCTCTTTATTGCTCTTTCTTTCATGTCACAGCTATTTAGTAATCCCTATATAGCAGCTAGGGATGGGCCAAACACCCCCCGGTTCGGTTCGAACCAAAACACCTCAAACAGGCAAAAGTTCTAGTGAACATGCGAACCCTATTAAAGTCTATGGGGCACGAACATAAAAAGTCCTAATTTTAAAGCCTTATATGCATTGCCATAAAAAGTGTATGGAGACCCGGGTACTGCCCTAGGGGACATGTATCAATGCAAAAAAAAGGTTTTTAAAACAATATTTTTTTCAGGAGCAGTGATTTTAATAATGCTTAAAGTGAAACAATAAAAATAAAATATTCCTTCAAATATCGTGACTGGGGGTCCCCTTTGTCTGCCTGTAAAGTGGCACGTCTGTGCGATGTGTAGAACAGTGCCACACCAATAATGACATTTCTAAAGGAAAAAATGTCATTTAAACTTGCTTGCGGCTGTAATGTATTGCCAGCTCCCAGCAATATTGATGAAAAATCAATGAAAACGGCCCTTAGGGTCTGGTATGGATTTTAAAGATGAAGTAAACCCTGATGGGTTTTACTTCCTCTTTTGTTTCCTGCAAACCCTGCAAAGTAAAAGCATAATGGGCTAGTATGCATCGCATACTAGCCCATTATGTGTTACTTACCTGCAAACGAAGCCTGCACTGTCCCCGCTGCAGGAAGCATCCATCTTCACTCCTCTTTCTTCCGGGGCTGCGGACTCTGGCTGTGTGATTGGCCGGAGCCGTGTGGCCAGAGCCGCGTGACCTCACTCCCGTGCATGAGTCCCAGAGCTGTCACAGCACACGCTCTGGAAGAAACGGTACAGAGGTCTGTTTCTTCACAGCACATGCGCGATTACATCATTAGTGCACTACAAGGTAAATATCTCCTAAACGGCGCACGTTTAGGAGATATTTCCACTACCTATCTGTAAGCCTTATTCTAGGCTTAGCTATAGATAAAAGTGACAATCGGGGGTATACAACCACTTTAAGGGGAACTTCACGCCAAAATGTAAAAAAAAATTGGCATGGGGCCCCCCAAAATCCATACCAGACCCTTATCCGAGCATGTAGCCTGGAGGTCAGGATAGGGGGACGGATAAGCGTTGACATCTTTGTCAACATCAAGCTGGGTCCCGAGCACGGGCCCAACAGGCTGGGTAACAAGCACCTGCACATTAGGCTGGGAAACAGGCACCGGCTCAGCAGGCTGGGAATCAGGTACTGGCACATCAGGCTGGACCGTGGGCAATGGAACATCAGGCTGGACAGTGGGCACCGGAACATCAGGCTGGACTGAGGGCACCGGAACATCAGGCTGGACCGTGGGCACCGGAACATCAGGCTGGACCATGGCCACCGGAACATCAGACTGAACCGTGGGCATGGAACATCAGGCTGGACCGTGGGCACAGGAACATCAGGCTGGACCAAGGGTACGGAACATCAGGCTGGACTGAAGTCACCAGAACAGCAGGCTGGACCGTGGGCACCAGAACTTCAGGCTGGACAGCAAACACTGGAGCATCAGGTCGGACAGCAGGTACGGGAACATCAGGCTGGACAGCAGAGAGTTGACAGGGTTAGGTGGGTCATCAGGTTCAGGACCATCAGAGGCTAGCCTAACCTCATTGGTAATCATGAAGGCAGGCTGGAGTGGATCAGCTGGCATGGAAGCAGGCTGGAGCAGATTGGCTGGCGCAAATTGGCTGGTGTGGAGGCAGGCCAGAGACGATCGCCTGGTGTGGAAGCAGGCTGGAGCAGATCGGCTGGTTTGGAAGCAGGCTGGAGCGGATCGGCTGGTGTGGAAGCAAGCTGGAGCAGATTGACTGGTGTGGAAGCAGGCTGGGATAATGGCAGGATTGTTTGGGTTGGGAAAAATGTATGTTTCTTCTTTGGTTTAGCCACTGAAGTTCTGTAAGTGACTGCAGGGCTGTAAATAGTGGGTGCAGTTTATTGAAGAGCTGGAGTATGGTAAATAAAGGAAGCAGTGGCTAGGGGGGATTTTTGTGGGATTGTTGCAGGCAGCAGAGAAGAGGCAGATGGGCAGGGCAGGACTTAAGGTGGTGGCTCCTGGGCTTGAGTCACTTTCAGGCCCTACCTTCTATACATTACTTTAAATAGAACAAAATGTTGACTGGTACCGTAGACAGTGTTACATGTTAAAAAAACATAATAATCTATTTATATGACCCCTGATTGAAGCTTAAAAAACGTGACACTGATGTTAGATGACACTAATATGTGGCACTGATGACACGTGGCACTGATGACAGATGGCACTAATACGTGGCACTGATGACACGTGGCACTGGTGACAAATGGCACTAAGGGACACGGCCAACACAGAACTTCCCCGGTGCGCGCCCGCAGCTGCACGCAGAGGGGAAGTAAACAGGAGGACCTCCAGGGACAACCCTCCCGGCAATTGGCGTCCACGCTGTAGCCGTATTTCTTAAAGGCAGGGTAGGTGCACCAAGTGGAAACAGGGTACTGATAGTTGGTAGCAGGATATATTGGGCTGAGACTGTGGTTGCTGTGGGTGATGGAGAGAGAGACATTTGAGCAGGCAAGTGTCTGGCAGCAGGAAAGGGTTGTTGCAAGTTGACTGAGGCTGACTGCAATAAATCTGACTATGCTTGTATTAATGGCTGAACAAAATTCAATTTACATACTGCCTGTCTGACAAGAGACTGTACTGCGTTAACACACTCCACTAGCACCTGTTGGGAACATGCTGAATAGTGCTCAAAGAAATATGTTGAGTCATCCCCCAAAAGCCACACTAAAGATTCTACCTGAGCCATACTGAAGAGGGGAGAAAAGTCATCACTGCCTTTAGGAACACTGGACAAAGCTAGCTCTGCACACACTTGAATCAAAGGTTGAACCTTTTCAGCATACTGCCCCGATCAACTAGAAAATGAGCAAGACGAATACATTCTAAAAGTTGATCTCTGGCCCACTCCTTCAATATCTGACGGCAATAATTAATATCCTCCATCACCAGTAAAGAAAGATAGACAACTTCTTCCAGATGCATTTTAGCAAAAACAGCAGAACCAAGATGGATCCTCTGTGCAGCTACATCTGGTCAGGGATGGCCTTGGTATTATGTCAGGAACCAGTGCGACCAGAAATGTGTGGACTGCGATAGAGTGAACCAAACGCATGTAAAGTATAAAATGATTTATTAAAGGATAAGTAATAAACAAAAGTAAACACACCTCTAATATGGCAAACAATAAAATAAATCAGCAACCAACCACAGTGACACACAAAAATAACTATCCAAACCAAATGTATATACAGGTATAAGATACAATCATAATCATAAACAAGTCATACAATCAAGCAAATAGGCCTGGGAGCAAGACAGGACAGGGAGAGGGTAAAAGGAGACAGGGAGAGCAGGCGAAGGGATCAGGCTGCAGGGCAGGGGTCCAGGAACGGATACAGGGTTCAGGGTCACAGGATACACGAGCACAGGCTAGCGAACACAGGTCAGGGCACAAGGAGACATAACAAAGGCAATGTGTGCAAGCCTCTGCCGAGTATAAGTACATCTCCTGCAATCAGTCTCAGGTGATGCCTGATTGCAGGAGATGATGTGGGCTGCAGACTGCCGGGAGACACCCACTGGTGGACAGCGGAACTGCGGCCCATAGATTTGGGAGTGACAGCGCCACCAGCAGGTGAACCCTTTCCTGACAACTACACAGACTCCACTATATACTCTGAACTGTATTATATATACTACACGGACTGCACTATATACTCTGAACTGTATTTTATACACACCCTACCCTGATTGACTGCACAGTACACTAACTACCTGCCCTGCCTAATCTCCATTCATTCACATTATACAGCCGCCACATAAGCAGCAGCCTTATATAGTGTGGGGTGTGGACTTAGCCCCTGAGCCATGATTGGCCAAAGGCACCTTGCCTTTGGCCAATCATGGCTCTCACAGCACATCGTGCTGTGTTTGGCCAAGACATGCAGGTCAGGTGCATGCTTTGGCCAATCAGCAGCTGTCAAGATCACAGTGTATTATGGGGTGCCCCGCAGCGGGCGAACTTGCCGCGAGTGCCCCATGTGTTTGTTTGTTCTACAAACAAACAAACAGCTGATGTTCGAGTTAAACGTAAGTTCGAATCGAACATTGAGCCCATCCCTAATAGCAGCTTTGAAAACTGAGACTGGAAGTCAGACTTTTGATAGTAAAGTCAGTTCTAACACTGCTTTGATAATTGGATGGAAGTAGTAATATTTTTCAAGGTCTCAGTTTCAAAAGAAACTATATCTTTGGATTAATCCCTAATGATGTGGTATTCAGCAGTATGGGTGACGCAGCAGGTAAATGTTAATTTTCTTCTTTACAGGGAAGCAATGTAATTTCCACAAACCTATGGGATTGATTTACAAAGGTCAAATAGCCTGCTTATTTTGCAAGGGAATGTTTCCATAGCTTAGTAAGTTAAGAGAATCTCCACCGACTTCCATCATCTAATCATGTGCAAGCAAAAATACTGTTTTTTGTTAGTTTTCTTGCACATCATTGGGTATTCTTTGTTAAGTGAATTTTCTCCAACTCACTATACTAGGGAAAATTCCCTTGTAAAGTAAACATCCTATTTGCCTTTAGACACAAATTGAAGACTATGGGTTTGATTTACTAAAGGCAAAAAGACTGTTCACTTTGCAAAAGAATGTTAGCCACAGTATGCTTTGGAAACAATCTGTACAGTCAATAGATGTTAAAATGTACTCTTCAGTGGGACAAAACACATTTCAGTAAACTAGGGAAGGGTTAGAACCTATATCAAGTAAATCGCTCAAGTGGCTTATGGACAGTGTTAAAGCGCAACATATTTACCCTTCTAAAGTCTATCCAAAGCTGCATATAGTTTTAGGTTAAATATAGACAACCTGATCAGTAGAATATTTGCATAAGCACTTCTAATGTAAAAGTATAATTACATTTGGCTCACTTGCATATACAGGATAAATGCAGCACTTGGTCAAAATCCAATTACTGCCTTCTATCAGCAGTAAATTCTGAAATATTTGGAGATGCCACCAGCTGTCTGCATATACAGAATGCAAGACTTAGGAAGAAGCTATGGGATTATTAACTGGGTGTCTCTGTTTCTTTCTCTGACTTTAGAATCTGCAAATAAAGTAGATCTCCTGCTAAATCCTTTTTAGTCTTTGATAGAGGTGAAACAGTTAAACCCTTTGTTAGGCTTTTTAAGCCTTACTTCCTGTTGTGATGGGAGGAAATCCCACTAATAACAGCTTTCACTGAAACAGTAGGTGAGGGCGGAATCCCAGTAAGGACAACTGGCTTAGTGACAGCTGTCAAAGGTCTGACTTATCCACAGACTATCCAAAGCAAAATGTTTTGGTGGAAGATCCAAATAAGGAGGTTTACATATAACACTTTACAGCATGCATTGCATTAACCCACTTGGAATTATGCGCAAAGGCAGACCTTTCATAATGCATTGGCTTGCAGCGCACCGCCATGCACAAAATAGTATTCTCAATCTTTTTTTAAATGCAGCTCACCGTAACACATGGACCACAAAGGGTTCACGTCTGTGCTATGTGGTGCACTAAAACACAAGTGCATTGTGATGGGCTGGCTAGGTGTGTTGGGGTGCAATTTAAAACGGATAGATCTGCAAACCACACACAGGTTGAACTGGATGGACTTGTGTCTTTTTTCAACCTCACCAACTATGTAACTAAGTAACATGCCACAATTAGGTTTATATTAGGTAATTAGGTAGCATGCATTATGGTAGGATACGGTAATGCATTTTACTCTGCATTACCATAATGCATATGTGTGAGTATGCGCCTAAGGAAACTGTTAGAAGTGGTTTGACTGACTTCCCCTGGCACATGCTTGTTCCAGGTCAATTGACTCAAAGTATTATTAAGAAAAGCTAAGTAATTAGCATTTTCACAAAAAGTAAAAAAAATAAATGTTCTAAGGTAATGGAAGGTAAATACAATAGAATAATATGTATTATATATATTTATTTATGATATGTGTGTATACTGTGTGTGCACGCGTGTGTGTAAGTGCATTTTGTGCACCAGTTTATCTTGTTTCAGGGGATAGTATAATTGTATGTTTAAGGTATTTAGGTATGTAAGGTATATGAAAGATATGCGATCTACGGCTAGCACGGCCTTGTAGTGCCATTTTTGTAAGTGCAATACTTTATTCTTTTAAATAAATGTGAAGTTTTAAACGGAGAGCACTAGGTCTGTGTGCTTTTTCTTTGTGCATGTATGCTGAGGGGATTGGAAATATATCAACCCATCCATCCGAATAAAAGGCATTGGAAGCAGTAGCACTCTAGAATTTTAAAATGAACCCCATAAAAACACAGATATTAAGTATAGGAGTTAAAAAAATGAAGAACTTGCATTACAACGGGAATTCCCATTCACGTGGGTGAGAAGAGAACTGCGATATTTAGGAATTAAATTGACATCCACCGCCGAGAAGTTATATCTGGCGAATTATATTCCATTATTGAATGAGATTGAAGCGGAATTATAAACGGGCTCACCGCAACCCCCTATTATGGATGGGTAGGATAAATATGTTTAAAATGGTGATCCTCTCAAAAATAATATATAAATTCCAGATGCTACCAATAGCTATAGCACAGAGTTTTTTCAGAGTAATAAAAACAATGATGATAAAGTGTATTTGGAAAAGTAAAAAAAGAAGAGTAAAATTTGCACTAATCACCAGAAAAAAAGAACACGGAGGGTTAACAGCACCAGATATAAATAGATATTTTAAGTCAGTAATTATTTCACGTTAGATAGAATGGGTTAATGAAAAAAGTAAAAAAAAGTGGATTAGGATTGAAAATACGATAAGTAGAACAACTCTGCACAAAAATATTTGGGTACCACGTAGGTCCAGAACATTAGATCCAGGGACACACGATTTGACTATAAATATGTTTAAAACCTGGAACACACTATATCAACAAAAAAATTGGGGATATAATTCACCATTAATTGCACTCACTGGAACAAATTTTTGTTGTCCCAGGAAAAGGGACACTTTTTGGTGTTAAAATGGGGAACGCATAAATTAGGGATATCATTACACCAGGGAAGATGACATCACTACTTGAAATAAAGGAAATAAATGGGTGGAAGATAAGTGAATGGGAATATATTAAATTAAAACATTTGGTAAATACATTGCCTCAACCAATCAGAGATGGAAAGAACTTAAATCCATTGGAAAAACTTTGTGGTATACAAATTCTATTGAAACATCGTATATCTAAACTGTATGGAATATTGATAGAATTGGAAGGACAAGAGATGCCTCCCTATATAGGGAAAGGGGAGAAAGAAATAGGTATAAAATTAGAGGATCATTAAGTTAAGAGAATGATAGGAGCAGTACATAACTATGCAACAGATATAAATACAATAGAAATGAACTATAAGCTTTTGGTAAGATGGTATTTGACTCCAGATAAAATTCATAAATACCAACCGGACAAATCTCCACAGTGCTGGAGGGAATGTAAACAGAGGGTCACAATGACACACATATGGTGGGAATGCCCAAAAAATCAAGGGATATTGGCAAGAAATCCTGGAATATATATAGAAGAGATAACTGGGGAAAAGATAACAACAGCCTTCAGACGTGTTTATTTCATGATTCAAAACTCTCAAATACCGGTAAGCAATACGGGAAAACGTTAACTCCAATATTCCAGAGCGCTGCAAAAGGTTTAATCCCAAAGAAGTGGTTAAGTATAGAAAAACCAGATGTAAGGGAATGGTTTGAGCGAATAGAATACTACAAAAAAATGGAATACTTATGCAGCAGTAAAAAAGGGCAATCAAGAAAATACAACAGTACCTGGAAAAAAATGGAGAATTTTTAAAACCTCAGAGAAATATTTAGAAAAGATGATGGAGGGTGGGTAGGACCTGAATAGGCCAAGAAATGAGAAAGAGGTCCAAGATCAAATCAAACGGGGGTGGGGGGTGGGAGGGAGAGAAGTGGGTGGGTGGTTAGATGAATATGAGAGGGAAAAGAATATAACTACTGTAAGATAGACATGGAGGGTAACGGTAGCGACTAAGATTCTGATATTAAACTTTGGAAAATTTTCTTAATAGAAAAAACTGAATAAAATAAAGCCTGAGGAAAATACCACAATGATGTGAAACCGAGAAAGAGAGAGTAAATGAATGTAGAAACGTAGAGTTTGCTGAAGTGGTTAAAAAAAAAAAAAAAAAGGAAGCAGTAGCTGATTTTTTCTTCATCCCTAGAGAGGGAAAAAATGTGTGGTGAGACCTACTGGTAATGCATTGGTCACGGCAGAGAGGTGAGAGGCTCATCTACAAAGGTGGAGGATTCACATTTCATATTGGATATCGTTTTTTGTTTGATATGTTTTGAAATTCACTGGACTATTTTTTGCACAAATATTTGTTTGCAATATTTTTTGTTATTTTATTGAGTTTAATTAATTGAAGGTTGTGCTACATCATTTTTGGTATATATTCTGTTTAATAAGGTTGGAATCATTTATGGGTGTTGGCTAGCAACTTCTATAGTATTTATTTGTATTTTTGTTCACGTAATATTGGATTGCGCAGATTGAAAATAAGTAAACATAAGTATGGCTTTAGCTTTGATGTGTCCTTCACTTAAAATAGCAGTGTACAGAATAAACATGTTAGAATGTCAGGAAGCAGGGAAATCCTGCACGTAAAAAAGATGATTCAGATTTCCTAATTCCATACATGAATTTTCTACCACAAGATGTGCAAGGAATACTTAATATGAGTATGTTTACTTAATGATGCTGTATCTCACACATCAGGAAATATTTTTCAGTTTAGTATGTCTTGCAGCTGTTTAATACAAAGAATCAAAAACAATGATTCAGCAATAAACATCATACAACAGCAGTGGAGCAAAAGGAGATGATGTACCGTTCTAGAAATGTTGTACATTTTTTAGATATAATAAAAATAAAATGATATAGATGTCCAAGGCCTCATGCACATTGGGCATTTAGCTCCGCTGCATGTGGGTTATGGCATTTAGGTGTGGGCGGAGGGCAAAGATGCACCATCCAGCCCCGCTGCCGACAACCTGGTAAATTCTATAAGAAGCTGCTCTGTCTGGACAGGGCTGGACAGTGCACCACATGCTACAACATTTAGGGCACAATGCACCCAGGGACAAATGCTTGCAACTCAGACTTATGGCATGCTGGACATATGTCCCTGGGCACATACTCCCCTAAATGTTAGTAGCACTCACTGCAGGATATTGCATAGGGAAGAAAACTAATAGAGGGGGCAAAATGCTTCTAATGCCGCGTACACACGATCGGACTTCTCGTCGGAAAAAGATATGGCGGCTTTTCCGACAGGATTCCGCTCAAGTTTGCCTTGCATACACACGGTCGCGCAAAATGAAGTTCAATGCTTCCGAGCATGCGTCAAATTGTTTCCGAGCATGCATAGGAATTTTGTGAGTTGGAATTGCCACAGATGATCGCATTTTTGGATAGGAACTTTTCCTGACCGAAAAATTCAGAACATGCTCTCAATCTTTTGCTGGCTGGAATTCGGCCAGTAAAAGTCGGATGGAGCATACACATGGTCGTGTTTTCCGACGAAAAACTCTCATCGGTCTTTTGCGGGCCGAAATTCCGATCGTGTGTACGCGGCATTACTGCATTCTTTGACAAATTTTATTCCTCCTATAACCATGCAAGCATATGATAAAATAAAAGTAGCAGTGTTTTCTTTGTGATAATATATTGAGGTTGATTTACTGAAATTAAAGAGTGAAAAATCTGGTGCAGCTATGCATTGTAGCCAATCAGCTTCTTGCTTCAGCTTGTTCAATTAAGCTTTGACAAAAAAAAAAACAAAAAACTGCACGCTGATTTGTTTCTATGCAGAGCTGCACCGGGTTTTACACTCTCCAGTTTTAGTAAATTAACCCCATTACAGCTGAGTCTTAAGACTCATTCACATACTTAAGTGTACGGCCGTGGGAGGGCTGTGTTTTGCCTGCATGGAATGCATAGGTTTTCTGTGTGTGTGAGTACAGACAGTCCCATTGATGCCAATTGGGATGCAGAAGCTGCACGGATGCAGCTGCTGCTCCCAATTTTACATCCATGTGGGTGCGGCTGCATGCAGGTACAGGTCCTCAAACTCACAATGCCTGCATTCAGAGACCTGCATCCATACGGATGTTAAATTGGCAGCAGTAAGAATGTCTGTGCAGCCATTGCATCTCAATAGACATTAACTGAACTATCTGCACATGGATACAAAGAACACCTGACAAAACACGGTCCTCACATTCAGGTATGCTTAAGTACACTCATGTGAAGGAGGCCTTAGTCATTAGCCCAGGTATTATGAGCTGTTATTACCATGCAACCACTTTGATATTTATTGAATGACAGAATTGCATATACACAAATTCAGATTTACTTTAATGGATAAGTTTATCTTTACATAAATAATAAATATGCATTTTTTTTTTGTTAGGAGCCTGTAAAGCATTGTATCCATGATCAGCAGATTGTGGGTGTAATGCTACAATTCTGGTAAATGGCAGGCAGTTACTGAATGACAGGAAGCTCAATAAACTACCTAGAGCACTCACCATTGCTCTTGTAATTCATTGAGAACTACAAGCCGACAGCCACAAAGGCTGTTGGTACTTTTAGTTATCACATTCACGGAACTCTGTGAATGAATGAAGCCCTGCATGATCGTGTTTTTTTTAGATTGTGACGGGGGGTTAGAAGATCCCCCATTCACTGTCAAAACGGGAGATCGGGGGGTTACATTTGAATATGGGTGTAACATGTGGCATGTTACAAAAGGTGCACTTATTCTTTAACCACTTAATGACCGGAAGGATTTGCCCCCTTTATGACCAGGCCATTTTTTGCGATACGCCACTGCGTCAACTTAACTGACAATTGTGCAGGCGTGCAACGCTGTACCCAAATAAAATGTATGTCCTTTTTTTCCTCACAAATAGAGCTTTCTTTTGGTGGTATTTGATCACCTCTGCGTTTTTTATTTTTTGCGCTATAAACAAAAGAATACTGACAATTTAAAGAAAAAACAATATTTTTTACTTTTTGCTTTTTCCCCAGTTTAGGCCAATATGTATTCTTCTACATATCTTTAGTAAAAAAAAAAAAATAGCAATAAGAGTATATTGATTGGTTATAGCATTATAGTTATAGCATCTACAAAATAGGGGATTGATTTATGGCATTTTTATTTAACATTTTTTTTTACTAGTAATGGCGGTGATCAGTGATTTTTTGCGGGACTGAGACATTGCAGCGGACAGATCAGACACTTTTTTGGGACCAGTGACATTTATACAGCGATCAGAGCTAAAAATAGCCACTGATTACTGTATAAATGTCACTGGCAGGGAAGGAGTTAACACAAGGGGGCAATCAAGGGGTTAAGTGTTCCCTAGGGAGGTGTTTCTAACTGTGGGGGGAGTGTAATGACTGGAGGAGGGGACAGATCGCTGTTCCTAATCACTAGGAACAGCAGATCTGTCTCTCCTCCCCTGACAGAATAGGGATCTGTATGAGGAACCATGACTCAGACCGAGACAGAAATAAAGTTAAATCACACTTGTTTAATAATAATAATAATAAGGTAAACAGAGTAAGCGTAGTCAAAAGAAGCCAGAGTTCAGCAACTGGATCAGGTAATCAGCCAAGCAAATGTCAGAGAGCCAGAGATAAACGTAGTAGTACAGCAAGCAGGATCAGGAACCAGAAGGAACGTCAGCCGAGCAAGTCTTCAACAGGAAGGCAGGAGAAAGTCTCTGTGATGTTGACAAAGGCGAAGGCAGAGATCAAGTGAGCTGGATGGCTTTAAGTAGGCAGGACTGACAAGCAGAATCAACAACAGCTGGGTAACTGTGGAGAGAGATGGGAGCTGGCAATTAGCCAACAGCAGAGCGGCCAGCTCAGAGAAGGAAGGGCTGAGCCCAGCCCTGACAATCTGTCTGTTTACATTGACAGATCCCGTTCTGTCTCTCTCAGGAGCGATCGCGGGTGATCGGCGAACATTGCGGCCGCCGGCCATGCGCATCGGCTCTGGTGTCTAGAGGTCTTAAATTGGCCAACGTACAATGACGGCGATTTGCCCAGGAGAGCCAACCTGCCGCAGTACAACTGTGGCAGCTGGTCTTCAAGTGGTTATGCAAAATGATTTTACAGTACAGCTGTCAAAAACTCAGGTAATTAAGACAAAGCATATGATGAAAAATGCATAAGCAGAGATTACCGTTAGTGAAAACTACATGCTAAAATGATCAGGAGATCAAAATATGAATGCTACAATCACCTGAGAGAAACCTAGGACTTTATCTTCTTTAATAAACATCAGAAGAGAGGCCTGGGAGAGGCCCTGCAGTTGGGCTGTAATTATTACTACATTATTGAGCTTCGCTATGTACTGTAGGTGGCTATTGATTTATAGGGATAAAGGTTATACTTTATGTAGTCATTTTTTTAAATATTTTTTTCTCTTATTTTTAGGGCCTAAATATACAGTAGATGCTCCAACCATGCAATGAGAAAAAATGTTTTGCATATGAATAAAAAAATGAATTTTCTTTCTCATTTTGTCTGAAAAAATTCCATGCAAATTGACAGGAAATGAAATGTAAAACATATACTTTGATATGCAGCTCCATCACCAGAGAATACTGCATGATTAGCAGATGGTGATATGCATCTTAATAAGAAAGCCACTAAGTGCATCAAACGCCTGGAAAAACAAAACTAAAAAAACTTGCTTTTAAACTGGCTACATGAACAAAGCAGAAAAGTGTTTAAATAGAAAAACAAAAAACATAATAAACAACCTTCAAAATATTACTGTATGCAAAGCATGTAAAGCTTGTGACCAGTATAAAGATATAAACATGTGAAATGTGTAATATTGGTTCTATTCTGTTTTTTGGCAGATATCACCAAATGACATCACTAGGCAACAAAACATGTAACTTTTTAGCAGGTAGTTATAAATAAATATATTTATTGATAATTTGAGCTGCATGTAGAGTATGTTATTCAACAGTGTTCTGTCAATTAGGATGGACTCCATTCAACCATCCACACATATATCCAAAAACGCCAATCTAGCATCACAAATCTGCTTGGGTGCCTTTATTTTAAAGCAGAACAATCAGTATTAACTATTTAATCCTTATACTGATAGCATTAGTAAAAAGATCGGAAGTTTTATTTACACGTTTTAAACTTTTTTTTGTTACCTTAGCTACATTCTTTTTTTTTTTTTTTTTACATTAGTTACTTCCTGGTTACAAGAATCATATGCCTTTACTCAAGACTACCGTGGTTACAAATGTTAGGGAATGTTTTTAAAAGTGATTTCTCAACAAAATATAGCATGGAGACATAGATGGGTGGGAGAGCTTGCTATAAATACTAAAACATTAATTAAATAGTGTTTTCAGTTTGTGGTTTCTCAGATATTGTTTAATTTTACTTTAACATCATCATATTCAATAGATGTATCATACAAGGATGTAAATTCTTCTGTATGATTATGAGGATATTTAAATAAATGTACAGTATAATATATACTGTATGTTGTTGCAATATATTATCTATCTTATCTATCTATCTGTCTATCTATCTATCTATCTATCTATCTATCTATCTATCTATCTATCTATCTATTATTATATATACCGATACAAAGATCATACATAGATTCATAGATCAATCTTGCAATTTCCTCTTCTTTTGTAGTGCATCCCCAGAATTTCCGGGAGCCTGGTGGTGACCCTCAGAGCCAGGGAGGGCTGACATACTTCCTCAGGGTGCAGGTTACTAGGCATAGTGGGTGATGAACAAGAAAGAAAGTTGGGTGCCAGTCACTTTTATGCTTAAACAAGAGAAAAGTTTTTTCTCAAACAGGAAAAATGTGGGAGAGAGGGGATAGGGCACAGGACACCCTTAGTAATGATTAGCAAACAGGCAAATTTGCAGACTCCTTAGACAAAAATAGGTGAGATGAGGTAGACAGCAGTACAGGAAAAGAGCCATTAAGCTGAACCAGCACATTTGTACTTTGTAGGATAGGCTGTCTCCTATGGTAACTGAGCTTTACTCGCTATAGCATACTGAATTCTCTTGGATGAGTTCTGTCTTGAAGCTCTCCCAGCATCCTCATGGATTCCCGATCTGTGAAGAATCACCTCTGGTGCTTCTCTAGAACTCCATCCCTCCCAGAATTGTTTCTGGATCTCTGGCAGGCTTTTCTCAGCATAATCTTGAACACCCGGATAGTCTTTGGATAGGCCTAGCAGCCAGGCGAGCACCTGGATAGGCCTCAGGCTTCAGGCCTAGCAGCCAGGAGCTGGTTCACACACATCCACCCAGGCCACAGCCCTGGACTGGAAGAATAACCATTACTTGACTTCTCCCAAATAAATACCTCCTCCCAGCATTCAATGCTGCCAGTCTGATTGACTGAGAAAGGTATGTTTATCCATAACCTGAACTACTGTAGCTCATCACACTAATGTCAAAGTCAACAGCGCCACCTAAAGATAAAAGGTTAACAGGATTAGGAGGGAAGCCATTTGACCTCTAAACACTACAAATTAGTCAGGCTGGCTACCACCCAGCATAACTAAATTTACCTGTAGCCCTATTCTAGGATGAGGGCGCTACACTTTTATATAGAAATTCCCTCTTTTTTCTCACACTAACTTTTTGTTCCTCACTCTCAATGCAAACTTATTAGTCAGGTCTGACTGGCTGAGGACAATACATTCTTTGTATACTTGACATTAGTACTGATTGTTGAGTGATTGAAGATATAGAGGGTAATCTACAAATCCGTGTAAGTAATACAATAAAGGAAATATGCAACAAAGCGAATGTTATGTTAAGAATTGCTGTGGAGTATGCATTAAAATTATAAGTTGAACTTGCCAGTGAAAGTAACTTTAGCTATGTATATATAATAACACGTTGTCCAATAATTAGCTTTTTTTTGCTTGTTAGAATAGCTTTTTTTCTCAGCATAATCTGTCACATATAATAAGCTACATAATGATCTATGTAACAAGTTCACTTGACTTTTTCAGTTGGCATAATGAATGGAGCCAGTAATAGTGACTGTACCTGGTAAATTGCCTCTGTCAGTGGACAACACTAATTAACACATATCACATTTGCACTGCATGACTGAGATTTATGGTGTTGAGACCATTAACTAGCTGTGTTCTATAAACATTTAACTAGAGCACAGCTGCAAGTCTACTGAACTCTGTATTTGATTTTGGTATTCTTCAGTCATTCAGTTTGCATGAAAGATGGAATTGTTCAATAAATCAATGACGTTAGCCCATTGAAGGGGTTTTCTGAGCCATAAGCTGAGGGGGTTGCTATTTGTCTGTCATGCCTTATAATAATAGCCAATAATTATTACATGATAGTAATAAAAGGAAATGTATTCTTTGCCATTCCAAGGTTGTTGTTTTTTTAAGATCAATTTGCTGTAGTGACCATGGTCAATTGCTTTCTTACTCCATATTACACAGTTTTTAGCTGACATAGCAAAGAGATACTGAAAAGTAGCACTGAGCAAATTTGAAGGGCCACTCTGTACAGGAGGATAACTTAATATATTGTCACTGGCAACATCCCCTAGAAGTGGAGTAGCAAAAAGTTCTAACCTAGCCTTATGGTCTATCAGCTGCCTTCTCTTCTAAATAAATAAGTTTTCACCATCTGTATAGATCAGGTATAGAGGTTTCAATATAAATTGCAAACAACTATGCAATGTATGAGATCAGTGAGGCTACCTTCTAATGGCTAAAATCAGTGCAACATTGCTATATTGTTGAGTACTTTGGCCATACTGCAATGGATCCCAACTTCAATTCTCTTCTAAATATATCATGAAACAGTTTACGTTTTCACCATCCGTATAGATCAGGTAAAGAAGTTTTAAATATAGCTTTCCAACAACTATGCAATGTATAGGACCAGTAAGAATACCTCCTAATGGATAAAATCTATGCAGCATGGTTGCTATAACATCAAGTACTGTGGCCCTACAGTTTCAATTCTCTAGAAATGGTATCTGTAGTTTGGCTTCCTCAATGAGCTTGAGAGGGTCTTCTCCCACAAATTAGATTATACGAGTAGATTTATTGGTTTCTACTTAATTTGCCCTTGAAACTTCATACTGCATGTATCATTTAGAGGTTGATTTCAATGGTTCAAAGAACTCAGTAAATTGCTGAGCAATATTTCAAGGTTATACAGTATACATTGGAAAATTAAAAAAAAAAACAAGCAGAAAGGATGGAAAATTTAGTCACTATTGTAACCATCAGTGATTATCAGAACCGTACCGTTTTTCAGTCATTGTGAAATAGTGTAGAAAACAGCAAAATAGGCCCCTTTTAACTTCTGAAAGCCATCCCACAAGATAAAAAAAAATGCCAGTATTGAAAACCAGATTAAAAAGGGATTACACGCAGTGGGGGTTATTTACGAAAGGCAAATCCACTTTGCACTACAAGTGCACTTGGAAGTTCAGTCACTGTAGATCTCAGAGGGACATGCAAGGAAAAAAAAAACAGCATTTTAGCTTGCACATGATTCCAAGTGTACTTGTAGTGCAAAGTGGATTTGCCTTTCATAAATAACCTCCAATGTCATTTTGGAAAAATGGTGATACATATACAGAGTAGTTTCGCTCCAATGTCCGGTAGTACTTTCCGGTGTCCAACATTCGGAATAAGTCCTAATGGTATCCAACGCGTTTTAGGCTAAAAGTCCTTTCATCTGGGGTAATTATATAGGAGGATTTATATTCTAGACCACGTTTACCTTGCCAGTGTGTATGCACTTCATGGACCCTCGTAATACAGCTTGAACAGACTCTAGCGGCTATCGTCTTGCATCAGCATTATTGAATGCAGGATTTTATTTTATCCCTAAGTTGCTTATATTATGATATTCCTTGTGTAAAAGGAAAAGTAGTATGTCTGTGCCTATTCAAAAACTTCTATCGGAAGGACCAGTTTATCTGATCATATCTCACTGGGTCAAAAATACTTCAAGGGTCTAGGTTATACAAAACCTTCATACTCGCCATCTACTGATAACTATATGCTTGTGTACTCTTGCTGCAATATCGCCATTCTCTGTTCTTGATTGTGATGCCACTCATCTGGTCTAGAATATAAATCCTCCTATATAATTACCCCTGATGAAAGGACTTTAAGCCTGAAGCGCGTTGTGTACTGCTAGGACATATCCTGGATTTTGGACACCGGAAAGTACTACCGGACATTGGAGCGAAACTACTCTGTATATGTATCACCATATTTTCATTACATGATATTGTTATATGTGTAACTGTGTTTTCTGTCAGTGTTTGTTCTATTAACTGCTTGCCGTCCGGCTCATGCTGATATACGTTGGCAGAAGGGCATGTACAGGCATACTAACGTACCTGTACGTTGCCCTTTAAGACAAGGCTTGTGGGCGCGTGTGCCCACCACAAGCTCCGTGAGTGTGATTGCGGGTCCCGCGGACTCGATGACCCCGGGTGATACCCGCCATCGTCTCACGGAGAGGAAGAACAGGGAAATGCTGATGTAAACAAGCATTTCCCCGTTCTGTCTAGTGGCACTGACACTGATCACAGCTCCCTGTAATCGGGAGCGGTGATCAGTGTCGTGTCACGCATAGCCCCACAGTTAGAATCACTCCCTAGGACACACTTAACCCCTGCAGTGCCCCCTAGTGGTTAACCCCTTCACTGCCAGTCACATTTACACAGTAATCAATGCATTTTTAATTGCATCGATCGCTGTATAAATGTGAATTGTCCCAAAATAGCGCCAAAAGTGTCCGATCTGTCCGCCATAATGTCGCAGTCCTGATAAAAACTGCTGATCATCGCCGTTACTAGTAAAAAAAAAATATTAATAAAAATGCCATAAAATTATCCCCTATTTTGTAGACGCTATAACTTTTGCGCAAACCAATCAAAAAACGCTTATTGTGATTTTTTTTACCAAAAATATGTAGAAGAATACGTATCGGCCTAAACTGAGGAAAACAATTTTTTTTAATATATTTTTTGGGGATATTTATTATAGAAAAAAGTAAAAAATAATGCGTTTTTTTTTCAAAATTGTCGCTCTTTTTGTGTTTATAGAGCAATAAATTAAAACCGCAGAGTTGATCAAATACCACCAAAAGAAAGCTCTATTTGTGGGAAAAAAAGGACGTCAATTTTGTTTGGGAGCCACGACCACGCAATTGTCAGTTAAAGTGACGCAGTGCCAAATTGCAAAAAGTGCTCTGGTCTTTTGCCAGCCAAATGGTCTGGGGCTGAAGTGGTTAATATGTAGATGATTTTTTAAGCATAGACTTTTTTTTTTCTTCTTTGTGTAATAAATTACAATCCATTTTTAACTAAATTACCAGTGTCTTTGCCAATTTAAAGTCCCAAATTTTTCGGAGGGGTACAAACCCTTTTTTCCTATACATACAGGGATGTGGCAAACTCACTTCAATATCTGACATGGTGACAGCCTCTATTTATTTATCTAGTTATTCGGCAATCATGCACAAAGTCAGGAAGAGGAGGAGTTAGCAGAATTGCCTAATCGGGTGTAGGAAGGAGCGCTGACCCTGGGTCAGGGGGGGGGGTCCAATCAAGAGATATCATCTTTATCATAGAATTGTTGAAGTCCTTTGGAGTAATTGAGATTACTTGTGAAGGACTCACGTTCCTTTGAAGATAAGGTTGAGGACATGAAAGCTTGCCATCTTCGATGGAAGCATTTGTTGGAAGAGACCGGGGAAAAATACAAGAGGATTTTCGCTCGATACATAAGCAATGTTAGTTCTCGTTTGACTAATGTAATTGTTGGGTGGGAAGAGGAGGTCCATTGTTTTAAGATAGTTCTCTGGGTGACTAGGAGGCAAGTTAGTATCCAGGATGTATGTTGAAGATTTTCTTTAGTCTCCTTTTGTAGCTGAGAGGAAGGATTCCAGAGCCCAAATAGTAGTAGGATGGGGTCTTTCTGGATTTGGAGTGAGGTGATTCCTGATATAAAAGAAATGACTTGGTCCCAGAAAGCAGAAATATGAGCACAAGACCATAGACGATGGGACAGAGAGGGTCTTGGATGGGAGTAGAGTGGGCATAATGCAGATTGAGGGTTGGATTTCTCAAATGGGAAAGGTATGTATGCTCAGTGGATTACTTTCAGCTGTGATTTTCTCCATATTTCTCTTGGGATCAGGTTTGATATGCTATTGTACCCACTTAGTAACTTATCAGCTATCTCCTTATCTGGGAAGTCTCTACCCCAGTTTGATGCAGATGAAGAGTGAAAAGAGGGAGTCCATTTGCAGATCAGAGGTCTGTAGATGTTTAAAATCAAACAGGATCCTTGAGTTAAGACATGATAAAATAAAGAGGTTCAAAACCTCTTCCATCTGTCCCTGCATTGAGTATTGACGAAGCTGATACATTGCCTAAAATGTTTTAATTGGGGATATAAGAAATTGAGAGTTTTCGTTTTCAAAAAAGGCCTAATCCAACCGAAATTGCCACCTCTGTGTTTGTATTTAAATATGTTACTTCAATCTTATATAGCTTTCAAAATTATCATTACCTCAAAGAATTGCACAGGCTTTGATATATATTAATGTTCTGTAATGGGTTAACATGCTTTTTAATGTAGATTTCATACACTCATTCTGAGGGTCTTTTGATAACCTTTACAATGAGGGCTGACAATGAGGGTGAGACAATTATAGCTATATTCACACAGTAGATGGTTTAATGCACATGTAAGAATTTTTTGTATATATATATATATATATATATATATATATATATAACCAATACTTACATGTTAGCCAAAGTGAATGTATTCAAACTTTCATTCAGTGAGCTCTTTTCACAGCAGTAGGTCATTATAAGAATATAAAAATATAATATATCATAGATTTTCTACTGCTCAAACAGCAAAGATCATTTTATTCATTCAGACTATTTTAAGATGATTTTAAAGCAAGGAAATTCTCACTTTTTTCCTTGTCAAAAGAAGTTTATTGAGTATACAATGTTATAAAGATACATAAAGTAAGTTTACAAGGATCTATAAAGTAAGCTCATTGTTTTACAGTAGGGTTTATATAGGTAAATATCATGAAATTTCAAATATTAAACATTGGGTTCACGTAAACCTAAATTAAAGATATATATAATTTCCCTAGTTACTTTTGTAGGTATTTAAATGATTTATACCTACTATACATATTGTTTACAAGTAGAGTGTATATAGGTCAAATAAATTCTGATAATGAGCTTTAATCGTAAGGTGGAGAAAAGGAAAGAGAAAGAAGAAAAAGGGTTGAAAGGTAGAGGTATGGTCCACAAGGTTGTCCCGCTCGTCAGTTTATTATTCTTTTTAGTTCTCTTTGAAGCCTTAGAATGGGTGTCTCTGTAAGTCATTTAATCTGTTACCATGGCAACAGGACAGAGTCATTGAAGTTTGACAGGAACTGTTGTTTTATCCAAGGATGCCAAAGTTTTTCAAATTTTGGAATTTGATTTTGATCGATGGCTACCATCTTAGCATGGGACATTGTATTATTCATTCTGTGAATTGTTTCTGCTAGTACCAATGTAGGAGATTTCCATGCCTTGGCCACTGTTTGTTTTGCAGCCGTTATTAGTTGGATCATAAGTTTGAATTGAGAGAGTGTTAACCATTCCGGTTTTAGATTAAGTAAAGTTAAATATGGATCTGGTTGTATTATTTTTTTAAATATTTTAGATGCAATCACGAAGACTTCCTTCCAGAAGGTTTGGATTACTGGGCACGTCCACCATATGTGTAAATATGTGCCTATTTCTGGGCATCCTCGAAAACAAAGAGCTGAGGTATTAGGTGAATATTTTGCCACTCTAGCGGGTACAAGGTACCAGCGAGTTAGGACTTTATAATTTGTCTCCAGTGCTAAGATGTTGGGTGAAGATGACTTAGATGTGAGCCATATGTTAGACCAGTCCGTGTCTTCTAAAGTTCGTCCCAGGTCCTCCTCCCACCTCTGAACGTAAGAGGGTCTATTAAGATTTGGTACTCCATATAATTGATTATAAAGTGATGAAATTGTACCTTTAGTAAATGGATCTTTTGTACAGATTGATTCAAAAATGGATAATTGGGATAATGGTGTATCCCCCTTTAGGAATGGTGTATAGAAATTTTTGATTTGGAGATATCTAAATATCTCAGAGTTTGGTAGATCATATTTTTCTCTAAGCGATGGGAATGAAAGGAATGATTTAGATGCTATGAAGTCATTTAGTGTCTGAATGCCTGATTTTATCCAAGCTTTAAAAGAATTTGGGTAGATCCATGCCGGATAAAAGGCCGGATTTCTGATAAAAGAAAGGAGAGGATTGTGTGGAGATTGTAACTGATATTTGGTTTTTAGTTTATCCCAGAGAGATAAGAAGTGTTTAGTTATGGGATTATGAATTTTAAAGCGGTCTTTAGGATCAAGCCATAATAAATTTGATATTAATAGAGGGTCATTTTCTGAAGCCTCTATAAATACCCATAATGGGATTTCCTGTTTTGCATGGTATTTGGACAGACTGGCCAAATGTGCCGCTCTGTAGTAGTTAGTAAAATTAGGGTATCCCAGGCCTCCTTTATTTTTGGGAAGATGTAGTGTGTGTATAGGTATACGTGGTTTAGAAGAGCCCCATATAAATGAAGTTGCTCTTTTTTGTACTATTCTCAAAAAATAGGAAGGAATTGGAATAGGGAGGACTCTGAATAGATAAAGCAATTTGGGTAGAATAGTCATTTTGATTGCATTAATCTTCCCCATCCAGGATAAAGGAAGTTGCGACCATTGTTTTATTAGATTTGTGATCTGTCTTAATACAGGAGGATAATTGGTTGAGAATAAGTCAGAATGAGAGGCTGTTAAATGAATTCCAAGATATGGGATTGATTTTTCTGCCCATGTAAATGGGAGTGCAGCCCTAGCCGGGATCAATTCCATGTTTGTGAGTGAAATATTAAGCACTAGGCATTTCTTAGGATTAATCATAAGGCCGGATAGGGCTGCAAATCCATCAAGAGCTGGTATTAAGTTAGGACCAGAGACCTGTGGTGATGATAGAAAAAGTAATATATCGCCTGCAAATATACATAATTTGTGTGTAATACCTCCTACTTCAATGCCAGTTATAGTTTGGTTTGTTCTGATATATTGGGCCATGGGTTCGAGCATAAGGGCAAATAATAAGGGAGATAATGGGCAACCCTGTCGGGTACCTCTTTCGATATTAAAGGCTTCAGATTTGTATCCAGCATATTTTATATAGGCTTTGGGTTTATTATATAATGCTTTGATCCATGTTAAAAAGTGGGGTCCAAAACCCCATTTTTGTAATGAATATTGCATATATTGCCAGGATACTGTGTCAAATGCCCTCTTAATATCGAGAGATAGAAAACATAAAGGGATTTTCCGTTTTTTAGCAATATGTGCCAATAACACTGCCCTGCGTATATTATCGCCTGCCTGTCTATTTGGCATGAAGCCTACTTGATCTCTATGTATTAATTTTCCTATAATGCTATTGAGGCGTTTTGCTATTATTTTTGCTAATAATTTAATATCGAGGTTTAACAGAGAGATAGGCCGATAATTCACACAGGAAGTATCATCAGAAAGGGGTTTTGGGATCATACAAACAATTGCCATTAGTGTTTCTTGCCGAAAAGAATGTCCATCTAGAAGTTTGTTAAAAGTTTCAGTGAGAATGGGAGAGAGTATTTCTGAGAATGTTTTATAGTATAAAGCCGAGTAGCCGTCTGGGCCTGGTCTTTTGTTAAGTTTTAGGTCTTTTATGGCGTTAGCAACTTCATCTATAGTTATAGGCTCATCCAAACTGCTTTTTTGATTCTGAGATAACTCAGGTAAGGTTATTTTTGAGAAGAAGGATTCAGCCTCTGTAGGATTAAATTCATTGTTTGTCTTGTATAAAGTTGCGAGATGTGAGTGAAATTTATGGACTATTTTAACTGGATTACAAGTGTAAACATTCTTTGATAATTTCAAACGTATTGGTTTGAAAGATTTGTTAGTTGAATTTAATGCCCGAGCCAAATATGTACCTGGTTTGTTTCTATTCATGTAGAAATTGTGTTTGGAGCGTTTGAGGGATTTATCAACTGACTCAGTGAGAAATAGATCGTATTCCAATCTAGATTTTTCCAGATGAGATTTTGTACTCTGAGATGGATTATCTTGAAATGATATGTAGGCTGCATTAAAATTGAGTTCTAGTTTTTTTTGCTAGATTTTTGCGTTCCCGTTTAAATAGTGCCATTTGTCTTTGTATTGTACCACGCAAGACAGGCTTATGAGCTTCCCACAGTGTTATTGGGGAGATGTCTGTTGTATTATTAATTGATATGTATTCCTTTAAAGCTTGTTCAATGGCCATCTGATGTAGTGGGTGTTTGAGCATTATGTCCGGTAAGTACCACGTTGGGTCATGCGCTTTTGGTATGGCTGAGGCTATAGTAGTGTATACTGCATTATGGTCAGACCACGGAATCGGAATTATATCTGATGCAATAATTTCTGGTATCATTCCTATTGTTAGAAAAATATGATCTATTCTGGTGAAGGTTTGATGAGGGTGCGAGAAATAAGTGAATTTCTTTTTCATTGGGTTATTTTCTCTCCACGAATCTACCAGATTGTATTTGGAAAGAAGTTGAGAAAAAGGTAATCTAGAGGTTATTTTGGATGGTGTAAAAGGTGATTTATCTAGAAATGGGAGGAGGACCTGGTTCGAATCCCCACACATTATCACTGTTCCTATTTTGTGTGTATTAATCACTTGTAATATATGTGAGAGGAATGGTGTAGGTTGTTTGTTAGGAGCGTAGTAGGAAATCACCGTGATTGCTGTCTCACTTTTTTCTAAACTGTACTCTTGACAAATCGTTGTAGATGACAGATATAATTCAGAATGAACCAAGCTTTAAGCAAGGTAATGTAATGGATAGCTCCAATAAAGGATGTTGAGTGAACAGGAAGTGTGCTATATAATTATCACTTCTGTGTTTTTACCTGATCACTTCAAATTTTCACTGATCTCATCTGAATTTGAACTCCACTCAGACCTTTGTAGTTTTAGTCAGAGCCCAGAAAGGTTAGAATTTATGTCAAGTTTCTGTTATTGTCTGAAAAGCAAATGGGTATATTTCTTCTCACTTCCTATGTAGGCACCTAGACTGGAAGAGAGCAAGGGTTTTCTAATGGAGACAACAAATGTATGTGGCCATTGGCACAGTAAGTGACAGAAAATGACCTCAGTGGAGAGAAAGGTGGCGACATCAAACAGGAGATCTTACCTTCTGCCATTGTAAGTTTTTTTAGCTGGATCTCCATTTAAAGTCTGTAACAAGCATATCCAGGTTTCACTTGAATTACAGTTTCTACTGCCTGGTGGAGTGTTGGAAATTTTCCCCAGGTTTCTAAGGGAATGAATCAGCACTGGAGAGGGAAAAAACAAGTATAGGAAGTACCAGGGTTTCCAAGGGTGAAGGGGTATGCATGTACTACATGCCCTGTTCAGCCCTCTTCACTGAAACCTTAGAAATTGAATAGCTCTTCTAGCACACTAGCTGACAGCAAATTTTATTGGCATAGCACACATGTATATAACACTTTTTTTATATTCTTGTGCTTCATTGGTGATATCACTTCTAGCTTACATACAACTTTTTCAATGGTAAAGATGAAAAAAATACTCTTCTGTGAAAAGAAATACATATATTTCCAGCTTCACATCCACTACTTAATGGCCATGTAATTTATTTTTCATTAAATTATTTGGCGTCTCTGTTTTTCCCTTTCACTTCCGCTTGTTTGAAACAACAAGCAGTGCACATTAGTTGAAGTCATGTGCAATGTACTATTTATACTATGCAACCCATAGTTTATTGTACATAGTCAATTGTCCATCTTGAGAGAGACCAATAGAGGGTGGTTATGTTCCTACATTCAATGGAACCATGGAGAACGAACAAAGCCACCTGCTAACAGGAATTTAGATCACATCAGCAAAAAATAAATTTTGAGATTTGAAGGAGGCTGAGAGCAAGTGAAGGCGCTTTTCAATACATGACTAGGTTTTAACTGAATTGCTGAATTTTGCACATCATTATATCTCCTTAGTGAATAAAACCACATATGATGTCTAAAGATGTGAAATGATAGTCACAGAATCTTGTTAACTTCAGACAAGTGCACATCTACTGGGTGTATACTGTCTAGTTATCACAATACAGAAAGCCAAGCCTGGTACTAGAACAATTTGTTTGGTTTAGATTTTCATAGCTGATTAACATAACGTCTCTGAGATTAGATAAGAACCTATAGGCAGCTATATAGTGCATACACATGCATGTTTGACTGATATGATTGGGCATCATTGTCCAGCAACCAATCTAAAGAACATCTGTTTGGTAATCAAAACTTCTACCCATTGTTAATGGTTCTAAATCTTAGCACACATGTTCAGAAAATAGGACGAAAAATATTGCTTTGGAAGTGATCACAATAATCTGACTGTTAGTACAAAGCTTTTGACAACTGATCATGACAGTTCATCTGAAATTATCAGAAGTGACAAACAAACATTTTTCTCGTATGATACCAGATCATAGGATTTTCATTTAATCAGTACAATACTCATCCGGAAAAAATCAAAAGAGGAAGACCACGCATGCTCGGAAACGAACAGATACATTACAATCCAATCCAACACATTACATCACTTCTGAAGATATATTCTGTTGTATGAGAATTGTATGAGAATTTTCGTAAGCTCGGTAACCTCTTCATTTTTAAAATGAGGCTACCATGCACTATCGTCTGTACGAGGCTTTAGTCTTTACAAAGACGCAATAAAGAGCCATCCAAACCTGTTTATAAGATCTCACAGCACTGGATATAATAGCAATGCTTATCATCGTATCCACTGACACATCTATGAAGACTTTTAGTCATATAAGTTAGCTTGCATTGTAGTTGTGTTTTACCAAATTGAATACAACAATAAAATATCATAAAGAAGTAAAGATGGCCAACATTAGAACATTAATTTCAGAGACACTTTTAGTGGACAACTTACTAAATTTTCACTAATCACACACAATTTCCTCGGACAACATAACCCATGCCATCTAAATTGATTTACAATATAATAGGATTTTTTAAATACAGCTTACCTGTAAAATCCTTTTCTTGGGAATACATCACGGGACACAGAGACTTTGATAATTACTTAGTGGGTTAGATAGTCACCATCAGGTGATTGGACACTGGCAACCCTAATTATAAGGCGAGTTCCTCCCCTATATAACCCCTCCCATATGGAGAGTACCTCAGTTTTGTAGCAAAGCAATAAGTATCCCAATGTATAATCCCGAAGAGGTGGCGGGAGCTCTGTGTCCCGTGATGTATTCCCAAGAAAAGGATTTTACAGGTAAGCTGTATTTTAAAAAATCCTATTTTCTTTTTCATACATCTCGGGACACAGAGACTTTGATAATTACTTAGTGGGATGTCGCATAGCAACGCCTAAATTGAGGGGAGGGAGACAAAGATCAGAAAAAAACATAGACCGCCAATGGACAAGAGGATCTATACTGCTGCCTGTAGCACACTGCGCCCGAAAGCGGCATCCCTCTTACATCCACCTGATAGAATCTAGTGAATGTATGGACTGAAGACCAAGTTGCAGCCTTGCAGATCTGAGCCATGGAGGCCTGGTGATTCACTGCCCATGAAGCACTAACTGCTCTAGTTGAGTACGCTTTAACCTGAAAAGGAGGAATCTTTTTCTTTACACCATAAGCCAGAACAATAACCTGTCAAATCCATCTAGAGATAGTGGATTTTGATGCTGCCTGGCCCTTTTTGGGGCCTTCTGGCAGAATAAATAGACAATCAGTCTTTCATATCTGAGCCGTTGCCTGCAAATAGATTCCGACTGCTCTTAAATAGTGTAACAACTTCTCCTCCACGGACTGCGGATCTGGAAAATAGGACGGTAGGACCACATCTTGATTCAGATGGAATCCTGAAACCACCTTAGGCAGAAAAGTCGGGTGAGGATGCAACACCACCCTGTCTTTGTGAATAATCAAATATAGCTCTTTACAAGAGCTGCTAACTCTGATACCCTTCTAGCCGAGGATATGGCTACCAGAAAAAACAACTTTTTTTGTCAAAAGAACTAAAGAAGCACGGTGCAATGGTTCAAAAGGTTGTTCCTGTAAAACAGACAAAACCAAATTCAAATCCCATGGGCACACAGGAGGCTTAACCGGTGGATTCAAGCGTAGTGCCCCCTGAACAAAGGCCCGGACCAGGGAATGAGAGGCACGCAGTTTTTGAAAGAATACCGTCAAGGCCGAGATATGGCCCTTGATAGTACTCAAGGCCAGCTTCATTTCTATGCCTAATTGAAGAAAGGCAAGAATCCTGCTAATGGCATACTTTCTAGGATGCCACCCCCTGGATTCACACCAGGAAACATATGCCTTCCAGATTCTGTAGAAGATGAGCCTGGAAGCCGGTTTCCTAGCATTAACTATGGTGGACAGGACTGGCCCCGAAAGGCCACGACCCTTCAGAATGTGGGTCTCAACCACCAAACCGTCAAATTCAGACTTCATAAGGCAGGATGGATTATTGGTCCCTGTGAGAGTAGATCTGGGCGCAGCGGAAGAACCCAAGGTCTTCCTTCTGCCATCTTTACGATCTTTGCATACCAAGGTCGCCTGGGCCAAGCCAGAGCCACCAGCTTTCCTTCCCTTTAGACTCTCCTAAGGAAACGCAGGGGAAGTGGAACTGGAGGGAACACATAGATTAGAGAGTACTGATCCCATGGAATCGTTAAGGCATCTGACCCTTGTGCTAGTGGATCCTTTGTTCTTGACACAAAGTTGTCCAGTTTCTTGTTGAACCTGGAATCCAACAGTTCTACATACGGGGTACCCCATTTTCGACATATGGCCTGAAATATTTTGGGGTGTAGAGACCATTCTCCTGGACACAGCTGCTGACGGCTTAGGAAATCCGCCTGCCAGTTCTCTACCCCTGGAATGAAGACCGCAGACAGGCAAGGAACATGCTTCTTTGCCCACGAAAAAATGTGATTCACCTCTTTTTGGTCATCCAGACTCCTGGTGCCCCCTTGGTGATTGATATAGGCCACTGCCATAGCATTGCTGGACTGTATCCGGACAGGACAACCCTGCAATCTGCAAGTCCAGACCCTGAGGGCTAGACGAATTGCCCGAATCTCTAGAATGTTGATGGGCAAGAGCCTTTTGGTTCTGGACCATCTTCCCTGGGTGGAAGCTTCTTCCAGATCTGCTCCCCAGCCTATTAGGCTGGCATCTGTGGTTACGACTTTCCAAGTAACTGGAACAAAGGATTTTCCTTTCAGTAGATTCTTGGTCAGCAATCACCAACTGAGGCTCTGGCGTACCCATTGTGATAGGTGCATTGGAAGATCCAAGGCTTGTACTCTTTTGTTCCAGACAGAGAGAATGCTGCTCTGCAAAGGCCTTGAGTGAAACTGGGCGTAAGGAACAGCCTCGAAAGAGGCCACCATTTCCCTAATACATAGTCGAATGGAGGGATTTTTCCTTGCTATGACTACCCCGACCAAATCCTTTATGGCTTTGGCTTTTGACCTGGGCAAAAATACTGTGCTTTGGACTGTGCCTATGACCATGCCCAAATACGCCTTTTTAGGGGCTGTAAGGAAGACTTTTCTAGATTGAGGACCCAGCCTAAGTACTCTAAGTACACTACTGTGCTCAGCACACTGCGGTCTAAGCGTGCTACGGACTGTTCTACGAGTAGCAAATCGTCCAGATAAGCTGTCACTGTTATGCCCTGAGCCCTTCGTTTTGCCAGGGGTGGGGCTAGTATTTTCGTGAACACTCGAGGTGCTGTAGCAAGACCAAAAGGTAGGGCCATGAATTGGAAGTGGCGCTGATCCACTGCAAACCTTAGAAATCTTTGGTGAGCAGGAAATATTGGCACATGTAAATATGCATGCTTGATGTCTATTGATGCCAAGAATTCTCCCCCCTGAAGGGTGGAAACTACTGAGCGGATTGACTCCATGCGGAAAGAACGAATGTCTAAAAACTGATTCAGGTCTTTTAGATGTAGAATAGGTCTGACATCCCTGTTCAGTTTTGGAACCGTAAAGAGGTATGAGTAGAACCCTGAGCCTTGCTCTTCTGGGATAACTTCTATAATTACCCCTTGGGATAGTAGACGTTCTAAGGCCAGAAACAAGGGTCTCCTTTTTTCTGGATCTTTGGAGACTCTTGACCTTAGGAAATGAGATGACGGAAGCTCCCGGAACTCCAGCTTGTAACCCAGAGACACTGTGGAGGCTACCCATTTGTCCTGAATCTCTTCCCGCCAGGTGCCTGCAAACTGCAGGAGCCTTCCCCCCATTCGGCCAAGCGGGGGCGCCTCTTCATAGGGAGGCTTTGGAGTTCTGTTTAACAGATCTCGGACCCCAAGACTTCTTTTGCCCTTGGGCTTGGCCTTGGACCTTTCCCTTAGTATTGGACTGGGGAGGCCGTCGCCACTGCCTTGAGGTCGAGGCTCCAGGGGCTGGGGAAGTTTATTCTTCTTTTTAACCGGTAACAACGTGGTCTTACCCCCGGTAAACTTCTGGATATATTTGTCCAGATAATCCCCAAACAGGAGTTCACCATAAAACGGGAACCCAGTCAAATATTCTTTGCATGAAGCCTCAGCTGCCCAATGCTTAAGCCAAAGGGACCTGCGCATGTGTACCAGCAGGAGAGTAAGGCAGGATGCTTGCTGAACAGAATCCATAATGGCATCTATCGCAAAACACAGGGCCTTAGGAAAGTCTACATAAACCTCGACCTCCTCAGTGGAAAGGAGGTTAAGCACCTGCTTCATTTCTTCCTTGAGGAACTGGCACATGCTGATTGCTGCGACTGCAGGCTGGACTACAGCGCCAGCCATAGAAAAAGGAGGCTTTAACCACTTGCTTACTGGGCACTTAAACCCCCCTCCTATCCAGATCAATTTTCAGCTTTCAGCGCTGACGCACTTCGAATGACAATTGCGTGGTCAGACAACACTGTACCCAAATGGATTTTTTATAATTTTTCCCCCACAAATAGAGCTTTCTTTTGGTGGTATTTGATCACCTCTGCGGTTTTTATTTTTTGTAAAAAAAATGTAAAAAGACTGAATTAAAAAAAAAAAAAATTTATATTTTGTTATAAAAAAATTAAAACAGGTAATTTTTCTCCTTCATTAATGTACGCTGATGAGGCGGCACTGATGGGCACTGATGGGTGGCAGTGATGGGCACTGATGGGGGGCAATAATGGGCACTGATAGGCAGCACTGCTAGGTGGCACTGAGTGGCACTACTGGTGGGCATTGATAGCTGGCACTTGTGGGCATTGATAGGTGGCACTTGTGGGCACTGTTAGGTGGCACTGTGGGCACTGTTAGGTGGCACTGTTAGGAAGCACAGATGAGGCAGATGTGCCTCTTCCACTTCGGGACCTTTGTCCCTCACATCTGAGCCGGTGACCGGCTTTTTTTCTAAAAAGAAAAAAAAACGATTACCGATTTTTTGTTTACATCATGTGATCAGCTGTCATTGGCTGACAGCTGATCACATGGTAAGGGGTCGGGACCAGCCCCTTACTCGGATCGGTGATCAGCCGAGTCTCAGTGTCTCGGTGATCACAGCGCACTCGGCGCGTGCCCTGGTGCGTGCACAGGGGAGGCCGTCATATGATGGCCTCCCGGGAATTCAGGTCCGTGTTGTGGCCGTCATTTGGCCATAGCACGGATGTCAAGTGGTTAAATAAAGTTTCCAGCTTTTTATCAGTTGGATCTTTGAACCCCTGAGCATTGTCCACAGGACAGGTCAGGCTTTTATTCACGCAAGAAATAGCCGCATCTATTGCTGGCACCCCTCATTTCTTGGTGAACTGTTCCTCCACCGAATAATGTATGGAAAACCTCTTAGGAGGAGAAAATAGTTTATCTGGGTGACCCCAGTCTTCATACAACAATTTCTCCAGCAAGGGATGAATTGGGAAGATACGCAGCCTGTGGGGATTTCCGGGATCCCAAGGAGGAAACAGAGGATATGGAAGCCTCAGCAGAGGGCAATCTGTATGTGGTATGCACCAACTCAGTATAATATTGCACCTGTACCTTGAGGGCCTGGGAGGCAGAAGAGAGCTTCTCCTCTTCCCTGAATTGTCCAACTGCTCCTGATCCCCATCCCCAGATAGGGATATTTCATCATTATCAGAATGCTCCTCTGATAGGGAACCCAGAGCAGAGGGAGGGAATCTACCCCTTTTTCTGCTACTCCTTAAGGAAGCTGTGATAAAAGTAGTTATACTTCCTTCTAAACCATCCAATGCAGCCTTCATATTGTCTTCAGTGACATATACAGGGACTGTAACATTGGGAGAGGCTGCAAAGCCTGACAGGGGCACAGACTCATCCTGTGAGGCTGCCTCCAGTCTTTCAGGGGGGGATGGAATCCTGCAGGCATGTCCAGAACGCCTAGATCTAGGCGGTGATTTCTTAGTGCCTTTTTTACCTCCCCCAAAGCCCTCTTATGATGACACATAGTCCTAAGCTGCAAAGCAGAGGTACTAATACAAATGCAATCACTGTTGTGCCTTAGTCTTACAATATAAACATTAGCTTAGTCTGCGCAACCTGATACCGAGTAGGTGTCTTAGGTATGCCTGGATCCAAATCCATTGAGATGCTTACTACCCACAGCTCTGTGTCCCACTGCTTACAGGAGCTCTGGCATACTGGGCTTTAAGCATAGCCGCTTTGCTCCTGCGCACTGGTGAGCCGTGCACGCCGCATGTGCACGGCGCCGCAACGATGCCCCCTCCTTCCCGGCCAAAAAACGCCATAAAAGCACGCCCTCTGCGTGCGTGCGCGTAGGACTGTCATGGCGGTGGCTGGGGTCGAGGGTGGAGAAAGAAGACCACCTGAGGACTGTGCAGGACCCCCGGACTGTGTGGGATCCCCCTTTTAGATTATGTGCCAGAGCCTGCATAGGAGGAGGTGAGCAGCTTCTCAGACCAGCTTCACTGAGCATGTATCCTGGCTTGCATGTAAGTATACACCAGGTATGTCTCTTACTCCCTCTTGTGGCGGAAACCAGGTAAGACATGCAAACTACTCAAAAGAAGATAATCCATATGTGTATACTTTAGTACTGTCTTCACTTACCTTATCCCCGCCGCAGGAACTGCTGAGAACAGACAGATTCGACCTTCACCCATCACGGCGGGTAGCGTTGTGCCAACCTTCAGGGTTCTGGGTTCCTACTCACAGGATCCTCTTCCCTGGACCTGTAGAAGACTCTGCCAGAAAAAAATTTTTGCGCAACCTTATTTTGTGCACCAAAGAGCTGGATCCCAGTGCCCAGTCCGCAAAGAGAGACATTACAGGCAAAACCTTGTTTCTTCTTTCACAAGGCCTGGGTACCATCCATCTTAGGCGTATTCATTGGCCAGAGGTATGGATCTGGTTATATAGCTCCTAGGCCCCCGCAGAGACCATCAAGCAGAGCTTTCTTCTTAGCACATCTTTAACGTGACCAACCGCCCTAGACATTGGCGAAAAAATTGAGGTACTCTCCATATGGGAGGGGTTATATAGGGGAGGAACTCGCCTTGTAATTAGGGTTGCCAGTGTCCAATCACCTGATGGTGACTATCTAACCCACTAAGTAATTATCAAAGTCTGTGTCCCGTGATGTATGAACAAGAAAATATATTTTTGCATGTATTATACTGGAAATCTGTGCGAGTAATAATTAACTACTATTCCTGGCAACCTTCTAAAAATGCTAGTTGTTGGGGGGCGTAGCCGGGATGTAAGAGAGGACAGACCCACCTCCTGTGAGCTCCGCAAGCCTCCTGTACCCTTTCCTGTTCCAGGGCACTTATCGCCCCAACATCGCTCCGCAGCTGCTCTCCGTCATATCCTGATGCCACGGGCATGGTTTTTTATGGCTTCTAAAGCCAAGGTTAAGCCACAAGCGGATCTGCGGCCTCCGCGCTCCACATGAGGCACAGACTCGGGTGCCGCAGCCGCCATTTTGTCAAATCCTGCGGCTTCTCCTCACTCTCCACTGCACGCCACGAGGATGGAGTATCCTGTGGCCACACAGAGCTCCAGCAAGGGCCCCTCTGAGAGAGCGCAATGCCACTTCTACTCCTGAGGCTGGCGCAGAGGCAATTACCAAGCCCATACTGGAGGCCATAACTGCCAGCAAGGCAGAACTAATGGTCAGAATTGACCACCTGGCATCAGAATGCACACTCATCCGCCATGACCTTGATAAAATGAGGGGCCGAATGTCAACTGGAGAGGGTCGCATCTCTGATGTGGAGGACTCTACCACCTCACATATAACCCAGTTATCCGAACTGCGGGATATGGTAGGGGCACTGCAACATAGGGCATATGGCGCAGAAGAACGGCAGCGGAGAAATAATGTGCAGGTGGTGGGGTTCCCTGAAGGGTCTGAAAGTTCTAAGACCACAGCATTTGCTGAACGGTTCTTTAAACAGCTACTGACTCTAGAAAATCTTCCTCCAACTTACATTGTGGAACAAGCTCATCGGGTTCCTATGGGTAATTGCCCACCTGGTGCGCCTCCTAGGCCCTTCCTTGTGCAATTTTTGAACTACCGAGATAGGGACAAGATACTGGCAGAAGCCAGGAAACATCCTGAATTATCATATGAGAATGTGAGAGTGATGATATTCCCTGATTTTTTGGCAGAAACACAGAGAAGACGTCGCTCTTTCACTCATATTCGGAAGCGGTTTAGGGAGAAAGACCTGCAATACAGTATGCTTTACCCCAGCAGGCTCAGAGTGCAGCATAATGGTGCTGTGACGTTCTTCAACACTCCGAGAGAAGCGTGCGACTGGCTGGATGTGGTCCCTTAAAGCTATCTCCGATCCGATTACAGATGTCTACCAAGAATTCTCCTAATCTAACTTTACTCCTTATGACTACCCTTACTTGCTCTACCACCTGGTGTGTGCCTTACCCTTTGGTTCTTGTTTTTCTCCAGGGAACTGGATTAGACCCTCTCTGATTTAAGGAAAGGGGCCCTGTTAACTTTTGCCGTCTGATTTGCGGAGTCTCCCACAGAGGTTCTTTGCAGCAATAACAGAACAGCTGCTACTCGGAAATACAGTTGAACTCCCCCCCCCCCCCGGAAAACTTTTTTTTTGGTCAGGTTTTGGGGTAAAAGCTCTACACTAGACCTGGTTTTCTTTAGTTTTGGTTTCTAGTGAAGCAGCAGAGATATTTTTTTTGTTTTTGGTCTCCCTTTTTAGATTGTCGCAGGTCACTATAGTGACCTGCGTTCTCAGATTCATATTATAAGCTTTGGTTTTTGTTTTGGGTATAAACTATTTCCTGTCTCCCTTCATGCGTTCATGGAGGGTGCTGGGTAATGGTAGGATAAGCACATTGTGCTTGGGTTGTTCATGTGTGATTTATATGTTTTTATTTTCTTCCATTTTTACCTGTTTAAGTGCTAACAATTTTTGGTGCGGCTTTGTGCTGATTATACTGCTTATGAGTTGTCCTTTATTCCTATCCCTGTACCCTGACCCACCACTGTCATATTATTTTATTTTATTTATTTATTTATTTCTGTTACTTATATAGCGCTGTCAATTTATGCAGCGCTTTACATATACATTGTACATTCACATCAGTCCCTACCCTCAAGGAGCTTACAGTCTAAGGTCCCTAACACACATTCATACATACTAGGGACAATTTAGATAGGATCCAATTAACCTACCAGCATGTCTTGGGAGTGTGGGAGGAAACCGGAGTACCCGGAGGAAACCCACACAGGCACAGGGAGAACATGCAAACTCCAAGCGGGTAGTGTCATGGTTGGGATTCGAACCAGCAACCATTCTTACTGCTAGGCGAAAGTGCTATCCACTACACCACTGTATTATAATTATGACTACCTGTAACGTTAACTCCTTTGCTGTGCTATCATTGAACGTAGGGGCCTCAACTCCAGGTTCAAAAGAGCCCTTTTGTTTCAATATCTGAAATCCCACTCACCCCAATTAACCTTTTACAGGAGTCTCACCTCATGGACAGTAAAATCCTAACATTAAAAAAGCTGTGGATACAAAAGGAATTCCATGCCAACTACTCCACATTTGTCAGAGGGGTTTCAGTTCTAGTGCATAAAAATTTTCCATGTCTGATTGAAGAGATACGTATGATCCCCAGGGTAAATTTGTGGTATTAGTTTTCACATTATGGTCTCAAAGATATATAGTGGTTAATATGTATGTTCCTCCCCCTTTCTCGCCTACTGTTTTATATGCTGTTCTAGAAAGGATCACCCCCTTTTGCCCTGCAAAAAATGCTGGTTATGGGAGATTTTAAAGCTACAATGTCGCCTGACCTAGATAGACCCACCCCCTCCAAAAACTACTCTACAGATCTCTATGCCTGGGCCCAGGCGGCGGGTCTCACCGAGATTTGGAGGTGGAAACATCCCGATACCAGGTCCTACTCCTGTTTTTCAGCCTCATATAAAACTGCATCTATTTAGCCTTTTCCAATCCTTCGCTTCTTGCAGATGTAATTGAGGCGTCATACTTGCCAGGTGGCTTATCTGACCATTGCCCTGTAGCTATAGTGCTTCGTTACCCTGCCTTTCATAATGCAGCACCTTGGCGGTTAGGTTCACAATGGGTCTCCCATCCAGATCTTGAAGACAAAGTTCTGCATTTATTGACTGAATTTTGGGAGCATAATACAGGGTCCTCATCTCTGGAAACAACCTGGGATGCCTTTAAGGCTTACAAGAGGGGGCAATATATTTCTTCCACTGCTGCTATCAAAAAGGAACAGCTGGCCACAACTCTGTCTTTGCGACAGTTAGTAACTGACCGCCCCTCAAATTATAATTCAGACCCTACCATAGACAGTTTTGATTGACTGAAGGCTGCTCAAAGAAAATTGCAACTTCATCTGACGGAGGCCACCAGACTTGAGGTGTATCATAATAAACGGCCGCTTATTAGCCATGATGGCCCAACACGACCGACCACTCACGCTCATATCTGAAATTACTACCCCTAATGGCGAGACAGTGACCTCTCCTTCAGACACCCTAGACACTTTCCAGGGGTTTTATGAGACATTATATGCCTCTGCTCTACCTTTCCGATATTTGGCCCGGTGCTTTGCAGGATCTGTTCCCTTGGCGCTTGGGAGGCGCTGGTGCAGTCCTTTATGGCCTTGAAGGTCCTAAAATGCAATCCAGTCTTTTCTCTCTGGAAAGGCACCAAGCCCGTATGGTCTCCCAATTGATTTTTATAGGGCACATGGCGAAATCTTGGCACCACTCTTGGCCTCCCTCTACACGCAATGCGGAAGGAAAGTTACCCACATCTATGTATCATGCTTACTTGACCCTCATACATAAATCCCCTAAGGATCCTAAATCCTGTTCATCCTACAGGCCCATTGCTCTGTTGAACGATTTTAAAATCCTCACAAAACTTCTTGCCCTTAGACTGTATCCAATATTATCCTCCATGCTAGATTCAGACCAAATGGGTTTCATGCCTCGTAGAGCCACGAATATCAATCTCCGTAGATTGTACACCAACATACATGCTCAACACCTCACACAGGTTCGCGAACAGTGGCCTCTCTGGACATAGAGAAGGCCTTTAATACAATTGAGTGGCCCTTTCTATGGGAAACACTGTGCAGAATGGCGTTCCCTATGGTCTTTATAAAATGGCTCCAGGTGATTTATAGTTGCCCCACTTCCTCGATACACCTGGATGGTGGTTTATCTCTCCCCTTTTGGCTGTACAGGGGAACTAGACAGGGCTGCCCTCTCTCTCTCGCATTGTTTGCCTTGGCCATTGAACCGGTGACTGAGGCTTTACGCACCTCTCCACTTATTAGGTCTTTGCATTGGCTTGCTGGAGGAGAGGGTCACCCTGTACGCGGATGACATGCTGCTCTTTTTTAATGATGCGGGACCTTCGTTACAGGGAGCCCTACAAATTTTAGACTCCTTCGCTACCTTCACAGGACTTAAGGTTAACTGGTCCAAATCTCTATTATTTTTGGTTGACCAGGCAGCTAAGACAACAACCCCCCCAGATACCCCCTTACAGTTAGTGGACACCTTCAAATATTTGGGAGTTCTGATTTTTTTCCAGGCCTTACTAAATTTAGTCCCAGTTTTACTCGAGGTTAAGGCCAAACTAAAAGCATGGAAGAACCTACCATTGTCTCTGTGGGGATGCATCAATCTGATTAAAATGAAAATTATCCCCAAGCTCACATACTTATTTCGGCATTCTCCACAATGGTTACCCAAGTCCTTCTTTACAAAACTTAACCAAATTTTCTCATCCTTTCTTTGGGGTCCCAAGCTGACCAGATATAAGCTTAGAACCTTGATGTGGCCATGTACGCAGGGTGGTATGGTATTTCCTGATTGCTATAAATATTTTTTTGGCTACCCAATTAGTGACTGTAGCCTGGTGGCTGAGTCCCAATGCTAGAGGCTGCAGTGGTTGGGTCATCGGAGGAACTTAAATTCTTGGCCTACAGAGGACCAAGAGCCCCTTATGACTAGGGATGGGCTTTATGTTCGGGTCGAACATGAGTTCGACTCGAACATCGGCTGTTCGCCCGTGCGCCGAATAGCAAACAATTTGGGGTGTTTGCGGCAAATTTGAAAGCCGTGGAACACCCTTTAAAAGTTTATGGGAGAAATCAAAAGTGCTAATTTTAAAGGTTAATATGCAAGTTATTGTCATAAAAAGTGTTTGGGGACCTGGGTCCTGCCCCAGGGGACATGTATCAATGCAAAAAAAGTTTCAAAAACAGCCGTTTTTTTCGAGAGCAGTGATTTTAATAATGCTTAAAGTGAAACAATAAAAGTGAAATATTCCTTTAAATTTCGTACCTGGGGGGTGTCTATAGTATGCCTGTAAAATTGCGCATGTTTACCATGTTTAGAACAGTCTGACAGCAAAATTACATTTCTAAAGGAAAAAAAGTCATTTAAATCTACTCGTGGATATAATGAATTGTCGGCCCGGCAATACACATAAAAGTTCATTGATAAAAACGGCATGGGACTCCCCGATAGGGGAACCCCGTGCCAAAATTAAAAAAAAAAATGGCATGGGGTCCCCCCCAAGAATCCATACCAGACCCTTATACGAGCACGCAACGCACGGGGTCTTCCCTATGGATTTTCCATGTTGTCAGAGAGGGGCGAGGTCACCCATTAAAGGGGTGACCCCGCCCCTTTTGACAACACGGGAAAAGCCACAGGGAAGTCCCCGTGCGCCAGAGGGGGCGGGGTCACTGGGTGGCCCTGCCCTCCGTTATATAAAAGCTGTCACCTGAACAGAAGCGTCACACAGCGGGAGACTCCCATTGAGGCGGATTGGAGGACGAAGCAGAGAAGAAGGAGCCGGAGGAAAATGCCGGACGAGAAGACCGGAGGAAGAAGCGGGGGAAGAAAAAGATGGAGAAAGAAGAAGAACACCGAAGGAAGACCAGAAGAAGATGGAAGAAGAAGCAGGGAAAGAAGAAGACATTAATAAAGGAATTGTCAAAAACCGTCTATTGTCTTTTTTTAACATTTTTGACACTTTTTTTGTGAAATGGTAGGGGTACATTTGTACCCCATTACCAGTTCACACGGGGGGCGGGATCTGGGGGTCCCCTTGTTAAAGGGGGCTTCCAGATTCCAATAAGCCCCCTGCCCACAGACCCCCACAACCACCGGGCAAGGGTTGTGGGGATGAGGCCCTTCTCCCCATCAACATGGGGGCAAGGTGCTTTGGGGGGAAACCCCAAAGCACCCTCCCAATGTTTGAGGGCATGTGGCCTGGTACGGTTCAGGAGGGGGGGGGCTCTCTCGTCCTCCCCTCTTTTCCTGCGGCCTGTAAGGTTGCGTGCTTGGATAAGGGTCTGGTATGGATTTTTGGGGGGGCCCCACACTATTTTTTTTTAAATTTTGGCGCGGGGTTCCCCTTAAAATCCATACCAGATCTGAAGGGTCTGGTATGGATCTTGAGGGGGACCCCCACGCCATTTTTTAAAAAAATTTGGAGCGGGGTTCCCCTTAATATCCATACCAGACCTGAAGTGCCTGGTATGGCATTTGGGGGGACCCCCACGCATTTTTTTTTTTTTTGGTTCAGGGTTCCTCTGTGGGGGAATCCCATGCCGTTTTTATCAATGAACTTTTATGTGTATTGCCGGACCGACAATTCATTTTAGCCGTGAGTAGTTTTAAATGACTTTATTTCCTTTAGAAATGTCATTTTGCTGTCAGACTGTTCTAAACACGGGAAACATGCGCCACTTTACAGGCATACTATAGACACCCCCCAGGTATGAAATTTAAAGGAATATTACAATTTTATTGTTTCACTTTAAGGATTATTAAAATCACTGCTCCTGAAAAAACAGCCCTTTTTAAAACTTTTTTTTGCATTCATATATGTCACCTGGGGCAGGACCCAGGTCCCCAAACACTTTTTAAGACAATTTCATGCATATAAGCCTTTAAAATTAGCACTTTTGATTTTACATGTTCGTGTCCCATAGACTTAAACGGTGTTCGCGTGTTCAAACAAATTTTTGCCTGTTCGCATGTTCTGGTGCGAACCGAACGGGGGGTGTTTGGCCCATCCCTACTTATGACCTGACCCCTTCCATGTATACCACCCTGTGGGTTTAGAGAGCAGGCTAGCTGTTGAGGGCTATAAAAAAACAGAGGTCTCCCCCAACGCACCAATTTGGCTGAATCCCAATCTATCACACATTTACAAGATGTCTGACCCATATGCTTGGACCAAATATGGTATTAAATGAATCTCGCAAATAGTATCACACCAGTCCTTAGTCCCCTTATCTCAGCTTTCCTCTGCCTATAATCTCCCTACCTTTTGTCATTTTCGTTATTTGCAACTTGCCTATGCCTTTGCTGTACAATATCCACATTCCTCCTGCATGGTTGTCCAGTTGGGGCTGGAACGAATGCTCCAACCGGAGTGTGGTGAGAAGCCCACTTTGCATTTATATTCCCATTTAATTTAATAATAATAATAATAATAATAGTCACTGCTGCCTCTTGAGGGGCTTTGGATTCGCCGGCAAGGTGACATTCCTGCACTGGATAATGATGACTGGGATGATGTTTGGGATTTACCCTTCAGGTCTTTAGTCTCAATACGTGACAGACTTGTGCAATTTAAAATTGTACATAGAGCATATTTCACGCCTCATAGGCTCCATATGATGAATGGAGATATTTTGCCGGCATGCTGGCAGTGTGGTGCTTCGCCGGGAGATTTTTCGCAAATCTTTTGGCACTGTCCCAGGGTCAGAAAATACTGGCAAGAGGTTCTAGCTCTGATAGATCTGGTCGCCTCAACCTCGATTCAGCCATCATTGGAAGTATGTTTATTGGGGCTAATAGAAAATATAGTGCCGACTGTTGCCAAGAGAACACTGATAGGGCTGCTTCTTTTTTATGCCAGGAAAAATATAGCCATGCAATGGAAGAAACCCTCCGCCCCGTCTTTAGCTCAGTGGAAAGGATTAGTTAATGACAGTCTTCCCTTATGCAAAGATACATATGCGAACAGGGGCTGTACCACGAAATATGACAAGGTATGGCGTACATGGCTATCTGAACCCTCGACAGCCTAACTAATGAAGTGAGTCACTACCTTTCTTAACGGATTCTATGTACTAGAATGATTATATATACTCAAGGCTTTTTTTCTCAAACAATAGGTGCTGGAACTTAACCACGACCCCACAAAAACCCCTCCCCCTACACACACCCTCCAAATTATATCAAATAGTGGGTGTGTTCAGTCAAATTTCACGAAAACAGTAGGAGGGTCTTAGAGGGGCATTAAATACCAGGATTGCATTACATACAGAGTGCAGAGCTGTCACTTGTAAACACAGAAACCAGACTTCTGTGCTTACAAGTGATTGTGGTGAGCAGGCACCAAAGGGTCTGAGCCAGAGGTGGTGGAACTGAGTTCCACCAAGTTCTCTCCTGAAAAAAAGCCCTGTGTATATGTGGGCAAAATGTTTCTTATTCCAAATATATAATTGTCAGAGGGCATTATGTATTATAGCAATGAGCAGCACCACCTCAAATATGGGGTACATCCGCCGTCTTCATACTTACTTCCTGCTGTATTCTTTTGCAAGATTATGAGTAGACCCCCCTGAATAGATGTTCTGCAAATCTTTTGTTAAGCACTTTGTGTTTCTTTGCTTGTGTTTGTGTTAAAAACTGCAATAAACAGATTTTTTAAAAAAATGCTAGTTGTCCTGCTGCTTATGACTTGGAACATACATGCAAAACAGGAAAGTCAGAACACCCAATCTGCAGAACTTTTCCAAGCTAGTGAATAAATGTACTGAATGCTTTGAATCAGCATGATAGCAGGGTAAGAGCCAGCATTTTCAAAGAAATGAGTCAGCCATGGCAGATCTTTATACTTCCCCAGTAGGAATTTCCTTTAAAGTGAACATAACCTTTCTAAATTGACAACAGCGCTGAAGCATAGGTACCTAGTGCCGCCTGCAGGTAACTACCCTAATCTTCAAAACAATCTCTTTGACACTGTGTACCTGCCTGGATCCTAGTCCTAAAACTGTATTCTGGGCTAACTTCTGCCCAAAATGAAAGTGTAAGTTCACCTTTTCACAAAAAATTAAAAACTAAAATAAAATACCCTACACCCTCCTCACCCTCTGGTCCCAGCTGCATTTTTTTACCTGTCAAATGGCAGCAGTTCAATACCAGTAGCTGCTAAAGCCAATACTTAGTCTGTCAATAGGCATAGTTTATTTATTTATTTATGGCTAGAACAGGAAATGGTTAAAACCAACGTTTTTTTTTCTCTCCTTGTAATCCCTTCGGGGTAATACCCCTCAACTTTAGCTTATATCCCAAAAGTGAAGGGAAATGCTATCTTAAACTGTTGATTGTGGAACGTGTATTCCAATTGGAAGATTTGAACCAGTGAAAGTTGTAAAATATTGTATTTCCGCCATTTTCTGCCCTATTAACAGTGATTAAATGGAAAAATAGAGACAGTAAATCTATTGATTGTGGGCAACTACAATAATAAAAAAAAAATTGTGTTTCTAATGTCGCGTACACACAGCCGGACTTCCCGACAGAAAAAGTCCGATGGGAGCTTTTGGTCGGACATTCCGACCATGTGTATGCCCCATCGAACTTTTTCTGTCAGCATTTCCGACGGACTTAGATATAGAACATGTTCTAAATCTTTCCGTCGGAAATGCCGATGGAGTTTAGCCCGTTGGCAAGTCCGCTCGTGTGTATGCGGCATAACTCTTTCCTACTTTCCTAGTTAAAAAAACAAACCCTCCTAGTTAGCATTACAATAAACACAGCAATATAGAAATATGAGATCAAAGAGCATAAAATCAGTACAATAGGCTATGAGGTCATATAATCTGCTTACTTTAGAGGAGCAAAATTCAGAACATATTTCTGTGGTTAGATTGAGAATAGAGGCAGGGAATATCTGTGTCCCATTTTCTGGGGTTCTGTAACATCCTCTGTAGGTAACATTCATCCCTGCAGAGACAAGAAATAGAAAAACAATTGAAAAATAATGTATATTTATAGACCTTAATATATTAACAGTATGTGACAACTGTTCAAAGTTCAAACTGTTAAAACAAATACCACTGCACCATTGCAGCCTTCCCCTTTGCAAACTTTTAAAAGCTTTTTTTTTAAAAAAAATTACCTTTTTTTTCTTCCTTCCACCCCGCTCCCTGTCTGCATTTTCATCTAGCCTAGCATGATGTGTACACTGAGAGGAGGAAGAACCTGGCAGAACATCATCAGGGGACTAGCTGCAAGAACCCAGAAAAAAACAGCCAGCTTCTGATGAGGAAAATGTGGGGTGCCACAGCATTAACTGGATTGTTAATATTGCTGCTGTTTATTCCTCATTTTCTACAACACTGATTTTAAAAGCATTAAAATAAGTAGAACAACAAGTATAATGGTGAGATCATGATTAGAATAGTATTATATATGGTAACTAGTAAGGGCCGGTGAAAAATAAAATTGGATTATTTTATGTGGTTAATACATGTTATCCTATTTTATATATTAGTACTCTTTTTTTTTAAAACAAGACTTTTTTTACCAAATCTGCATGCAGACCAACCTGTCTAGCAAAAGTGATGTTTTTCTTTAGCATTTTAACAATTTATTTAGAACATTTCTAGGTTCTAAACATTTTTTTACTTTTTTTACTTTGTTGTTGGTGTCCCATTGGGGAGACCTCCTTTCACTTCCTGTCCCATAGCCAGAACAGGAAGTAAGAGGAAATCTCTTTAAAGTGAGATCTCTGGTAGTCATTAGGGTCACTAGACTTAGTGTCTTTATTGGAACATTTCCCTTCTTTTACTGTTCTGGAGACTACCCAAAGTTTGAATTTTCTTTCGATGACACAGACAGCAATACAAATCAGACAGGTGTTCTAATCCCTTTCCACTCTATATAAAGCTGAAAGTTCTGTTAAACTTTAAACCATGTACATAAAAGGCAAGTCTTGTAAGTACTTGCTCTAAAGCATAGCGTGTTTTTTTTCAGAAATAAAATTTGCTTTGAATAATTTGTGTATGCTGGGAAAAATAAAAAACACTTCCATCCCCCTCTAAACCATATACCAGCTAGTTTATTAAAAAAATAAATAAATAAAAACATTTTTATATTGACCAAATTCTGCCACAACTGATTGATCCAGTGCAGATAAACTGGTGCCAGTTTTCAGAGTATACTGCCACCCAACAGCCAATAGGAAGTGTCGACATTACCTAGGCAGTGATGCAGACACTCGGAGGACATTTTTACACTTCAGGTAAAAGACTTGGGATCCACCACATTATGGACTACAGATTTAAGTAAGTATTTCAGATATTTGAATTAGTTCTTTCTTTAAAAACTAACCTAGCAATTTGTTAGAGGGGGTGGGGATGCCAAGGATTTAGCTTTAATAATAATGATGCAATTAATATTAATAATAACAATATGAAGTAATATTTTAATGAGACCCTGTTACCATGTTAAAAACTGGCAGTAAATTAAAAAAATATATATTTTTAAATCCTAATTGCAGTGTTATTCAATCATAATTTTTATTTACTTGTAAAGTGTCTTTAACCACTTCGGCTCAAGAGCAAAATTTTTTATTTGTCGCATACATGTAATAATCTTACTTTTTGGCAATATAATTACTTAAACTCCCAGAACATTATATATTTTCTGAAAGCAGAGGCCCTGTAGAATGTGAAAAAAGTGATAGTAGCAATTTTTTGTGACAGAATATTTGCAAAATTGTCTTTTAAATGCAAATTTTTAGGAAAAAATATAAAAAAATAAATGTTTGTGCAAAAACACACCATATAATACCCATTGTTGGTTAAAATATATAAGATGAGGTTGCATTAAGTAAATATATACCAAATATTCCATGTCTTAAAATTGCGTGCGCCTGCAAGATCATCAAAAACTATGGTGTCCAAAAATCTCCATAGGTGACGCATTAAAATCCTTTACAGCTCATCGGTGTAGATTTAACTAGGAGCTCTTATGCCCACATGTGGTACGACCACGGTTTATATACGCGTGCACACCCTGGGCTTGCGTTTAGGGGTTTCAGCAATTTTTTTTTTATTTGAATATATTTTATTATAATTTTATTTTTTTTACTTTATTTTATTTTTTTATTTTTTTTTACTTGATTGCTATCACAAAGTTAATAAATCCCTATGTGATAGCACTGGGAAGGTGACATGGGCTCCTTATGGAAACACTAGGGGTCTAATAAACCCCCAATGTCTCCCCTGACCTTCACACCATTTAACCAAGCACAGATCGGCTTGGTTGGATGTGTCCCCTGGCTGTACTGTCCAGGAAATGGTGCATCTGATACTTCCGGTTTCATTGTTTGCATGTGAGATCGAGGAATGGATTTGCCTCGGTCTCACTGCAATCTCTCTACCCTAGCCAGCGGTTGTGTTTCTGGGCTCTGGCAAACACAGGAGAGCCCGGGAACCACAAGGAGTAGGGGGGTTCGCCGGTAGGAGGGGGGGAGTCACTGCACTGCCAGCTCTGTGAAAGTGATCGGTAGATAAGGAGCAACTGGATCACTTTCACTTTGAAGCTGGGAGATGACTGAAGAAAACCCACACAAGCTGATGGCTGCTGTTGCAGCCATCAGGTTGCAAGTAAAGGTTCACTCTTCGGACTTATGTAGTACATCCAAAGAACGGAACTGATATCTGTCATCATAAGTGTGCACAGCCTTTTGCATTAGGGTGTGCACCTCAAAGCTCAAACGCATGTGTCTGTGTGTGTGCATATACTGACGGTGTCAGTAGAGCAGTGGACAGTGTCAGTAGAGCACAGGATGGTGTCAATAGGACAGTGAATGGTGTTAGTAGGGCAGTGGATGGTGTCAGTAAAGTAGTGGATGGTGTCAGTAGGGCAGTGGACGGTATCAAAAGAAAAGAGGATGGTGTCAGTAGGACAGTGGACGATGTCAGTAGGGCAGTGGATGGTGTCAGTATGGCAGTGGACAGTGTCGTCAGTAGAGCAGTGAATGGTGTCAGTAGGATAGTGGACGGTGTCAGTAGCACAGAGGATGCTGTCAGTAGGGCAGTAGATGGGGTCAGTAGCACAGAGGATGCTGTCAGTAGGGCAGTGGATGGTGTCAGTAGGGCAGTAGATGGTGTCAGTAGGGCAGTGGACGGTGTCAGTAGGGCAGTGGACGGAGTCAGTTGGGCAGTGGACGGTGTCAGTAGCACAGAGGATGGTGTCAGTAGGGCAGTAGATGGTGTAAGTAGGGCAGTAGATGGTGTCAGTAGGGCAGTGGACGGTGTCAGTAGGGCAGTGGACGGTGTCAGTAGGGCAGTGGATGGTGTCAGTAGGGCAGTGGACGGTGTCAGTAGGGCAGTGGATGGTGTCAGTAGGGCAGTGGACGGTGTCAGTAGGGCAGTGGACGGTGTCAGTAGGGCAGTGGAAGGTGTCAGTAGGGCAGTGGACGGTGTCAGTAGGGCAGTGGATGGTGTCAGTAGGGCAGTGGACGGTGTCAGTAGGGCAGTGGACGGTGTCAGTAGGGCAGTGGACGGTGTCAGTAGGGCAGTGGATGGTGTCAGTAGGGCAGTGGATAGTGTCAGTAGGGCAGTGGACGGAGTCACTTGGGCAGTGGACGGTTTCAGTAGGGCAGTGGACAGTATCAGTTTTTATTTGTATTCTTTTATTCTTCTTTATCTTTCATTCTTTTATTTTTTATTATTTTTTACAATTTTATTCTTTTTTACAATTTTTTATAGAAGCCCCGTTAGGAGGCTATGGTGAAAAATCAGGGGTTTAAACAGGGGAAATCTGTGCCACACAGGGTGATAAGGGTGTGCCTGTCTGTCATGAGGTAAATACAGAAATTTGGAAAATAATGTGTAGAGATTTTCTTTCATAGGCTGCAATTATAATTCTCAGGCTGCAGATTATACTATGAGCATATTTGTATTTAGTAAATTAAAAAGTAATAGCATTAAAAAACTGATACATAAAGTTTTCAAACCTAAGAAAACAGTAACATCCAAACTGTAAATAAACCTGTTTCATCAATATTATTAGGAAATAATATCGCACTTTTATCAAACACAACAAACTTTTTCAGAGCCAACTTTCATTAGTTTCTACTTCTTTTAAAAAAAAACATTCCTGGGAAGAATGCCAATAGTTTATGTGAATCCTGATGCTCATAATCTGGGCATATGTACCTGAAGTAAATAATTTTAGCTGGTCTACTGTAACAAACCACAGTTTTCTTCTGCAAGAAAATGTAAGACGACAGAGAAAGGCCCAGGGGCTTGCTACATGTTTCCATCCCAGTAACAATGCCCTCAGGGAAACACATGGCATTAAAATAATAATGTAAAAAATGCTGTCATTTAGTTGTAAGTTGTTTGCCTTTTTTTAAGTTTTTTTTTTTTTTCTTTGGATGCAGGGCTAGCTTTATTAGCAATTAAAACAAACTTTTTTTGTTGTGATATATCATTAGAGGTTCAGATGTCATCTGTTGTCAAAATAGGCAGAAAAATAAACACGGATTCTCCCCACCCTACTTTCTATATTGATTTTTCTTCTGATGTGCATTGAAGCAGAAAATATTGAGGCTTCAAAGAAACAAAGCATTAACTATTTTAATGCTTGGCTTGTACTGGAATGGGAAATAGACCGATTCTACAGAAAACTGTATATTTGACATAGGAAGAGTTCTACAATATTTATATTTTTACAAAAAGCTTCCAGTTTCTGCAGTAAATATTGGAAACCATGGCAGGAAATAATTCAACAGTTTTAGAAGCAGCTACTGACAGCTAATTTGTGCCAGCTCAGACAAGCTAGTTCATAATGCCTCTGCAGGACACGAGTCATCATATGGACACCTGATGTAGAATGACAGCATCCAGGATACTTAGAACTCTGATTGTTAATAAGCAATGTTCAATAGACTGGAGAGAGACAGGCGCTGTCAATCTACTGACCATCTGGAGTCCTGAGATGTCAATGACAACACAAACTCCCATACAAGCATTTTACCATTGGATTTATTAACATAATGTCACTTACACCATGCTTAAGTTAACATTCACTTTGCTAAGTAAATAGCCTCTGCTCCTATAGTAAAGCACCACCACCATCTTCAGTGCCACCAACCAGACATAATAAAATTACAGTGCACTGATGAAATCCTTGAGAAACCATATCACAAACTACTGGAATAAGGGAGTCCATGCATAAATTAAGCCAAGATGAGACAATCTCCCTATTAAAAGTGATTCCAGAAAGGTAATTGGGAAAATGATCATGTGGAAGAATCTCTGATCATATCTAGGCATTCTAGCTTGCAGACATGTTAAGCCCCATAACACATGGGCTGAATGTCGGGGGCGACATCGGCCGGTTTAATAAAAAACGTCCGTCTTTCGGCCCCTGTGTATGGCACCCTGTCGGACAGAAGTCGGCCGTTTGGCCGGCTTCTGTCAGATGAGCATGCTGGAAAACCAGCAGCTGACCACCTCCTAATCAGCACTCTCAGCTAATGGCGGAGAGCGCTGATTGGAGTGTTCTGGCGGGGGGCCATCCCAGATCGTTAGTACAGTGGCTCCGGAGTTTACTCGTTTTTTTTTCTAAACTGAACTAAAAAAAACTAGTAGTGTGTACCAGGCATTAGTCTGTAGACTATTTATGGCCAGTATGACTACAGATAGGCTCAATGCAAACAAAGCAATAATTACAATGGCCTGGGCAAGTGAAGACACAAAAAAGTAGACAAAGGTAAGCAGTTATCTATGCAAAGTTGTTTTCTCTCCCACAATATATCTAAAGAACATTTGTAAACCTTAGGCATCATGCATACTGGAGGTTTTGCTAACTCTCCAAGACCCCTTTTCTCCTGGCAGCAGATTTTTGACAGGAAAAACGTTTTATGCTTGCAAACTCATGTAACACATTTAGGTAAATTTAGGAGCGTCAAGTGCTAGGTGTTAATTTAATTGGCCAGAATAATTATTTTTTACCTTTAAGTTGATTATCGTGGTCATCAGGTACTACTGTTCAGTTTTAGTATACCTGGTAGTATACCTGCTCAAGAAAAGACTGTATTTTGGCTTCATCGTCTCCTCATGTAGGGCTGCCATGCCATTGTACACAATTTTGTATTGTATTATCTGCTACTCTATAATACACATTTGTTTTAGCTTGAATTGGATTACCACTGATATCCAATTTGGAATTTCTAAGTTTCAGTGTGTCACAACATTTTCAAAAGCTCAGCTGATTCAAAGCTGATTGAATTTTTGAGAGGTTTACTTATTGCTCCCTAAAAGTGCATCCTCCCTTGTGAAGTGCAGCACTGTGAAGGTTCTAGCTTGGCCCCCTGGTCATACACCAGATACCAGACCCTAGGCTCATGGCTAGGTTGCATTTTGGATGAATTGGCTCCAGTAGGTCAAGTTGTTTTAAGACATGCGTCTAGGATAAGTTAAAACTAGAATGTTTTTTGTTAGGTAATAGGGCAATGGTAGAAATAGCTGTTTATAGCAATTTTATTTTGCCAGTTTTCATTACTTAAAATGGTTGTAACGGAAGAAAGTGTTTTATCTTACTGCAGTCTATGCAGTAAGATAAAAATCCTTCTGTGTATAGCAGCCCCCCTCAGCCCCCTAATACTTACCTGAGCCCCCTCTCTACCCAGCGATGTCCACGAGTGTCTCCTTCCTGATTGGCTGAGAAACAGCAGTGGCGCCATTGGCTCCCGCTGCTGTCAATCAAAGTCAGCTAGCTGATCAGGGGAGAGAGGGGGCGAGGCCAGGTTGGGGCTCCGTGTCTGAATGTATACAGGGAGCTGTGACTCAGCTCGGGTGCCCCCATAGCAAGCTACTTACTGAGGGGGCACTGAACAGGAGGGAGGAGGGTGGATCACAGAAGAGGGACCCATGAAGCGGAGGATCCTGGCTGCTCTGTGCAAAACCACTACGCAGAGCAGGTCAGTATGACATGTTTGTTATTTTTATAAGAAAAAAAATGGGACTTTACAATCACTTGAAATTTTAGTGAAAATAAAGAGATTGTGTTCTGAAGAGCATTCTGCTAGCTAGAACAACAGAAAACAACAAAGAAATATGTCCTTGAAACATATGTCTACGTAAGTGGTCTGAACCCTGGGGTTTGGGTGTCAATCATTTTTCTTTATTTGAAAAGCTTGTCCTGGGAATACGGAGAACATAATAATAAAACTGGATTTTACTTAACTGTGACCAGGGCTGGTTGTATACTTACCACCCCCCTAAGTCTATTGTATTGTTCCACTCCAACCTCCGACCTTATTAGAATGGCTAGACTTAGTATGAGTCTAATAATATCAAATGTCAAAGCTACACAATACACATTAAGGCTGGAAGAAAAAAAAGGCATTTTGTCCACCCTGTATAGTAAATCTAAAGTTAGAAATAAGTTATCCTGGTCCTTAAGTGGCTCAGTTTCCGCTGTGGGTAACCACAGTTTGGGAACTGTAACTACACAGTGCGGCCATACCACCCAGACCATGGGGTTGGCTATGTATAAATCTGGTCCTAAATGTAACATATGAATGTAATTTCCCACAAGTCATTTCTCATAAAGAAAACTGGTATTCTGCTTGCTAACATTAGAAATAAGCTGCAGTCTCCCCAAACCCTTTTACATTTTTTTAGCTTATTATTTACTTTCTATGTAAACCCATTCTGCACTGCACTGATGAGCCTCAAGGGTAGTCTCCATTTTAGCACCATGTATGTCACACTCTAAACTCCTAGGGGGTAAAGCAAGGGATGCAATATATTCCTTCAAAGAGAAAATATCACTTTCCAGCAGTCATTACCCACTGAACAAGAGTTGTTTATTTGTATACTGCCACAGGAGAGTAGCTGAAAATGTTCTCTGACTCTGTTCATTGTATCAGGAAAATGGGCCACAATGTTCCTTTATCTCTAGTCTGGCTATGTGCTGTCTGAGCAACCGCTTTAATATAAAACATTGCATGATGAATTAGAACAATCCATGTCAAAAATAATGAAAATATGCATATAAAAATAATGAAAAGTGTAAGCCAAAGCAAAAAATAATGGCATAATAGCAACAGTATAAAAAATATAGCTATAAAATTAAAATTTACATATCGCCTAAGGACAGTTAAGTAGCAAAAACAGACTTTCCGGTATGAGTTTCTTAATTACATGGTAGGTTATATTGGATGTAAGCATAATTTGGTTGTCTTTAGGCTGAAAATAGAAAGGGGGTACCATAAATGGTAACGAAAATGGAATATTGTATCTCTATTTCTTTTGTACAGACATAAAATCTGTCATTACATGTTTTTTCATCAAGTGATTTTATAGATGACAAGTTTCATTCATGCAGGACAAGCTATAATAAACATAAAATTAACTATATTCAATTTATCAATTACTATTTATACTACTTCAACCATTTGTAAAACATTTCTATTAATGTCTAGCCCATTTTTTGATTCTTTATGAATTATTTTATTAATTAAAGTGTATGTCCAGCCAAATCTTTTATTTTTAGTGATGAAAAGAGGGGGAAAGGATTAGGTTGGGTAAATACTACCCTTTACTTTTTGCTCTGGTAACAAAAGGTAACAACAGTTTAAAGAGCAAGTAAACCCTGACAGGTTTTACTTCCTTTCTTTTACCCTGCAAAGTAAAAGCAAAATGTGCTAGCATGCATCACATACTAGCACATTATGTGACACTTACCTGCAAACGAAGCCCGCGCTGTCCCTGCAGCAGGCCACATCCATCTTTGCCCATCTTCCTTCAGGGGCTGCTTCTGGCTCTGTGACTGGCCAGAGTCACATGACGTTGCTCCCGCACATGCGCGCAGGAGCGGTCGGTCACAGCACTCGCTATTGAAGAAATGGTACAGGTGGCCTATTTACAGTACCTATAAGTAAGCCGTTATTATAGGCTTACCTATAGGTACAACTTACCAATGGAGGTTTACAACCTCTTTAAACAGACAGGAAGTGAAGGGAAATCTGCAACAAAAACACAGGATTTTTTTTTTTTGCAAATTAGGGAGTGGCTAGAACCCATCAACATTTTTATTGCTGCCTGTAAGCTTTTCATGGATTTTACTTCACTTCTGGTCTGATGGAACTACTGAAATCTCCCTACTGAAGCCCCACACAATGGTAAAATCTGACAGGTGTTCTAATCCTTCCAAGATCTATCTAAAACTAAAACAGCCATTTTAGCTGCACTTCCATTTATTTATTTAATTCACACTTTGTTAATTTTGTTCATTTATTTCCTGAATTTATATAGAACTGACAAATTATGTAGCATTTTGCAATGCAGATATAATCATCAAATCAATCCTTGCCCCAGATATTCCTGGTTATGTCCTTAACAAACTCACATAGCCTAACAGAGGCAGTGTAGTTAGAAGTTTATAATTCTTCCATATTGTTTTTCTGTGTAGACAGAGATCATTCTCAAGTCATTCAAATTTCAACCAAATGTCAAATTAAATATTTACCCAAAACTTTGGTCAATAAGCAGGTAAATCCATAAAATAAGTAATGTTTGCGTTCGGATGGTTTGTACACATGTGCATGTGCAAGGACAGTGGATAGTGTCTAATGCCCCGTACACACGGTCGAATTTTCCGACAGAAAATGTTCGATGGGAGCTTGTTGTCGGAAATGTGTAGGCTCCATCGGACATTTTCCATCGGAAATTCCGTCACACAAAATTTGCGACCTGGATCTCAAATTTTCCGACAACAAAATCCGTTGTCATAAATTCCGAGTGTGTATACACAATTCCGACGCACAAAGTTCCACGCATGCTCAGAATCAAGCAGAAGAGCTGCACTGGCTATTGAACTTCATTTTTCTCGGCTCGTCGTACATGTTGTACATCACCGTGTTCTTGACGTTTGGAATTTCCGACAAGATTTGTGTGACCATGCGTATGCAAGACAAGTTTGAGCCAACATCCGTCGGAAAAAATCCATGGATTTTGTTGTTGAAATGTCCGATCGTGTGTACGGGGCATTAGACTTCCTTTTCATTGGCCAATATTTTGGAACCCTTTCTGTATTTTCAGATTTGCCAATAAACCAGTAAATATAATAAAAAATAGGAGTAAATCAGTGTTTTTGGATAAGAAGATGATGGCGGGCACTAGGTAAAAGGGCAGCTGCAGGTGGTGGTGGTGACAATCTCTAGAAAACTTCTGGTGGTGTTAAAGTATTGGCATCTGGTAAAGAGAATGATTTGTGATCATTGATGGTCAGCAGAAAGCTTTTGCTCATTCAGGCCTCACCAACCCTTTGACACTTGTGAGCAACAATCTTGAGCATATTTAGAGGCAATATCATGTGCCTTGGAAAGGATGCTGGAAGGTGGGCAGAAATCTATATATTGCAAACTGGGCAATTGTGAGCTACTGGTCTATAAAGTGTTGTTACAGCCCCTGAATGTTTTCAGGAGCTATAACAATATTTTGCTTGCTATTTCTCCCCATTACTCAGCACATAAAATTGTAACTCCTGTAGGTGATTAGGAAGCTGTTATTGGGGTGATGGGGATATCACAACAAATGACAAAAACACTGCTTGAACAGTGCAGCCACTGGTCACTCATTATCTATTTTACTTGTTTATCTGTAGCCCTCTCTGCCCTATACCCCTTCCAAAGGACAGGAAGCACAGGGGGGGGGGTGTTGGCAGAGAGACTGAAGTTACGGTGTGTGAGAGCTGATTGGAGGAACGGCAAACACCCTGCAGTCCACACAGCAGAAGAACTGTGTTCTGAATAGACAAGCTGTCTGCTGAGCTCCGTTTCTGATAATACTGATAACAGAGGAACGAAGCACCAACTAAGCCCCCGTTCACACCGATGCAGCTTGTCATGTGATTTGACAGTTCCAAATCACATGACAAGTTGCACCTTATTGTCGGCAATGGAACTGTTCAAATCGGTGCGACTCTGACTTTGTGGTGCCCCATTTATTTGAGAAAAAGGTTCCCGTGCTATTTTTGCCAATTTCAGGTGCGACTTGCATAGACATCTCTGCATGAAGTCGTACAGAGGTGAAAGAAAGTCACACCGGAAATCACACTGACATGCGGCTTTGAAACCATGGTACTTCAAGTGAAGTAGTACAATTTCAAAGTCACATTCAGTATGAACCAGGGCTTAGAGCTTTGAAGAGAGATAAGTAAACACTACAAATATATGTGCTTTGCTCAGATTCCATGACTGAGGTTTACAACCACTTTAAGAGCCTTTTTATACTGTGGCGGTGGGGGAGGTAGCAGGAAAGCGCCGCTAGTTTCAGCGGCACTTTACTGCTGTTATAGCGGTGCTATTCGGGCAGGAGCAGGGCTCTTTTAACCTCCTAGAAGGGGTTAAAAAGAGTTAAAAGCGCTCATGTAGCACTGCTGCTGAAGCGCTTTGCAGGCGCTTCAGCAGCACTGCCCATGCTTTCCAATAGGCAGGGGTGGTGAAGGAGCGGTGTATACACCGCTCACAAACTGCCCCAAAGAGGCTGCTTGCAGGACTTTTTCTAACATCCTGCAAGTGCACCAACCCAGTGTGAAAGCACTCGAAAAATGCCCCAGTGTGAAAGGGGTCTAATTGTTGGAGAAAACCAGAAGGAAGCCCAAATAAATATAGGAAAAAATACAAGCTTAATGCAGATAGTGTGTCTTGTATAGACTTTGCTCAGAGCCTGGTTCAGGAAGCTATAAATATCTAGTACTTAGTCACAGTAGACAAAGCTTTTGGGGATCAACACACAGGGAATGCTGATCTCTAAAGCTATAAAGAAATGACGAATGCAAAAAAATAGTACAGTTATCCCGTTTTACAAAAAGTCTAGTACATATAACTATTAGATTGTAAGCTCTTCTGAGCAGGGCCCTCTTAATCCCCCTGTATCTTATTGTATTATAACTGTATTGTCTCCCTTTTATATTGTAAAGCGCTGTGTAAACTGTTGGCGCTATATAAATCCTGTATAATAATAATATAACTAATAAGAAACAAAGAACCCTTAAGAAGCATCTGTTTCCGTTGCAATAAGCTGCCACAAATGTTGGTATAGATGCAACCAAACCAAAGACCATATTTAAAGCTAGGCTCCAACTGCAGAAAATACCCATGCACTCCTACCTGTTTACAAATTTAAAAAGACCTTTAATATTTTTAATCACGTGAGTCTGCCATCATGTGACCCAACATGAGGCCTATTCCAGGAGTCTGGTGATTCAGTGCTAAAGGCTGGACCCACCACTGATTGACCATTTTGCCACACCTCGCTGGACATCCAATGACAATTATCTAATTTACTCAGGCAGTAATGTGGACACCCGAAGAAGGACCATCCCACCCTGCAGTCCACAAAAGGGAAGACCCAGGATTTAGAGCATCACAGGGCTGTAGAAGCAAGTAAATGAGGCCTTTAGATTTTTTTTTTTTTAAAGTGATTAATCAGACTGGAGCTTTAATTCAACTGTAAAGGGATCACAATCTGCAGAAAATATAGCAGAATATACTATTTTTCTTCTGAAACTCATTGATTCAGTTTTGATCTCAAACTTATGTCCTATATTTAGCAAACATCTTAATCAAAGTCCAATGACCTGAATTTGACTCTGTGTGGATAAATTTGCCTATTTTACTTCACAAGCCTCATGTTTTATTTTTGAAAGTTGTTGTCTTGCCCTTGTAGCCTTGTATGAATGTTTTCTTATCTTGTGGACTCATTACTGCCAAGAAGAGCAAATTAGCTTATTTCTTTGAATGAACAGGCAGATTACTGACACACAGATGAGCTATCATTGTAATTAATGTCTGCAAACATAAAATAATGCTGCAAATGTCAAATAGATAATATAAATTGTTTGATGCACCTAATCCCTTGTGTTACTGTGGTATGGAAACAATGGATTTCATGAATATATTATAAATGAAAATACAGCAATATTGTATTATACAACAGTATCTTGCTACAGAGAATTACTCTGCAATAAAAAAAAAATATGTGATTCAGCTAAAATGCAGCTTCACTTAGAAAGTAATTTTACTAAATTGGCTGCCACCAAAAATAATTAGCTTTCTACAGATATGCTTACATTTTTAGAGACTTGTTCTGGCCATATATGTGGCTATTTTCAGGCAATTTCAATTACTTTAAACCAGCTTTCATTCACAAAAATTATTTATGAGAGCCACGACTCTACTACCAACAGTGTTTATTGAAATTGTATGACAATTAAAATTGTGTTTGGTAGGTTATGCTGATCCATTCAATCACTTTTGTGATCAAAAACTGTTTAAAAGTGACTGAAAATGGATGAAGTTTAAAAATATTTAATAACCTTCCTTCCTGAGGAAGAACAGTAAGCTATAAAATATGAGCGTTTTAATTTGAAGTTCTGGACAGTTGTGGTGGTGTCTTCCCTTTGCAATAAAATCATTAGGGAGTGAGAAGCTGAACCTCAGAACAGCGACACGGATTTATACCAATAAAACTAAACTCAGTGAATGTTTGTGAGCACAATTTTAGGTTTTGGTAAAGCTGAAGATCAAGGAAGAAAAGTGTTTACCCATACAGTGAGTCCTCCTCCCAACTGCAAAGTAAGAGACTGTGGGGGATCCAGAGGAGCCCTATTGGAGTGAGGAATAAAGCAATTATGTCACATCATTCATCATCCCCTAGGCCAAATGAGTCGTTAAAGGGGTTGTAAACCCTCATATTTTTTCACCTTAATGCATCCTATGCATTAAGGTGAAAAAACTTCTGTCACTGACCGTCCCCCCAGACCCCCCCGTTTTACTCACATGAGTCCTGTGATTCACACACTAGAGATGCGCTCTTCCCCTCTGCCCGTTGTCTCGGCTCTTGATTGGATAGATTGATAGCAGCGCAGCCATTGGCTCCCGCTGCTGTCAATCAAATCTAAAAACGCGGCCGCTGGGGGGCGGGGCCGAGTCTGGCATTCTGCGTCTATGTAAGAGACGTATAGAGGTGACATTGCTGGAACTGGCAGTAGAGAAGAATCACGAGTCTCCCTCCTGACGCTGCAGCAGTAAGATCAGCTTTGAGTGGGTGGTGCTCGCAAATAAGACCTGGACATCGATATCCATATGTCCCTGCAGAGGGTTATATCTGCTAGCTCGTATGACCTCGCCACAGAGGAGGTCCAACAAGTGCGGTAAGGGTACATCCATTACTCCTCTCCCGCAACTATCGGTGGCTTGGAAGTGTTTCTACATCTTTCACCTTTCTACCCTGATGTGACACACCAAAGGAACGGCTTTTTCTCTTCATATACTCTGTTTTTGTTAACTTGTCTTTCATGGACTGAATGTGGTGTTTTCCAAGCGATTGAGGGTCCAATCGCACGTTTTGAACTCTCACTCCTTTTTTTTACTAATTTTTTTTACTAGTTTTTTATGGAGATATGATATAATTTATAATTTTTAATTTGTTGTTTTGTTATTTCTCTGCATTGGGATTTAAACATACTACAGCTCCGGGTATTATCCCAAGGAGCTTTTCAATCGAAAAACCTCATTACATGTTATATTTATGCTAGCGCACAATTTTAGTTTATATGGTTTTTTCACTTTATGGATATTTGAAGTATTTTGTTGCAGCTGCACTTTGCGAATTTAAGCATTTTTTATTCACTTTGTCTTGCTCATTAGCGCAGGTTTTTCCACCAATTTTTTAATTCTGCGTCTATGGAAGCAAATGCTGGACTCGGGAGCGCACCCGCAAGGTAACCCCCTCAGAAGAGTGCTTCTCCTAGGGGATAATACGATGTGGGGAGGAGCTACCAGCGCCACTGGGGGACCCCAGAAGTCGAGAATCGGGGTCACTCTGTGCAAAATGAACTGCACAGTGGAGGTAAGTATGACATGTTTGTTATTAAAAAAAAAAAGAACCCTTACAATCACTTTAAGTAGAGAAGATTAAAAAAAAAAAATGTTTTCCCAGAATTAATTCAAATGTATTGCACAAGGAAAAGTACTATTTGTTTCTATTAGAGTTTACACTCTTTGAAGCATGTTGAAGATGGATTGGAGGATGCAGAACATGTAATCTATAATGCAGAAGACTGTAGAAAAGGACCTTGGTATAGAGAATGATCTAGTTGGGAGAACAGCAGGAGTACAAAGTACGTTTGGCATATGAGCGTACACAGAGAAGAACTATCAGTCAAAAGGATCCTGGAAGGTACTGTGTTGATTGTGCTGCATAGCTTTAGACTGCAGAGATTTGGAAATCACCAGTACTAGATTTAAGGGATAAAACAGATAATATGCAAACTACGTTAGGAAGCATTCCCTACACTAGCATAGCAAAGTTGAAAATTAAAGAGTTGAGTGCCTGTCATTTAAGGTGGGCCATACATGCAAGATCTCATCATTCATATCTCATTATTCATAGCTCATACCCCCAACAATTTTCTGATTCAATTTAAGGAAATAGATTTTTTCACTTTTTTTTTAACATAAACAAGAGATCGACTTAAATATTGTTATCAATATGCTTTAAAGGCTTTTTCTTCTATGTTCAATTTGTAAATAATTATTTATTGCTCACATATATTTGCTTTAGAAATAAAAATGATCATAGTGTATTTTAGAATGTATTGCCCTCTAGAAAATAGAACATTAAAATATATCTAAAGCTAAAACCTTTTTTTTCCTTAGTTTTGGATAAAGTAGGAAATGGCTAATACCCCCTTTCAAGTTTTCTTTTTCTTTTTTTGTCACAAAGGGGTAAATTATCTTCCTTTCCTTTCCCATGGACACAAGAAGGTAAATCCTATCAAAGTAAGAGAAATATAATCACTGTAATACATGTGTCCATTGCAAGGTTTTTCCGCTATTCATGTTATAGTGACAACTGAAAACCTTTTGCTTTTGGAACCACAGTGCAAGAATAGGACACTCCTATTCCTCAGAAAGCTTTCCTTTTTTTAACAAAGCTATGTCCTGAAAAGGGCAGCACAACAGGTGAGTATATTATATATTATTATTATTATTATAAATCCAGAGAGACACTTTACATTTTAAATCTATGATAAGTATGAAAACTCAGAATAAATGTTTTATTTAAAGAAAACAGGTTGTTGCATGCCTTACAACACTGCTCCAACCCTTATTGCACATGCTTCCTAAAGCAGAACTCTACCAATAACAACTTGATAAAAAATCATGTTCTTTAGCAAGGAACGTACAAGCCACATTAATATTTATGCTATCAAAATTAGTGTCTGCTGTAAATTTCCTCCAGCATTATTCTTGCCGGAGGCTGCCATTTTTCTGAAAAACAGAGCCCTTGAACAGCAGTAAATTTTTAGGCTGTCAGCAGCTGAGCCTGTGCAAATTTGGAGCAACTGAACATCTGCAGAGCAGGATGAGACAGTGCATTACTGGATTTTAAACAACATCCGAACTAATTTTTAATGTTTTACCTGTAAAAGAGGCCAGCCTGAAGTGATCCAAAAGCCTAACTTCATTCCAAACTTTTGTTATGTGGTTTTGGATAAAAGAAGACCTCTGTCAGGTTTTAATGTTGCTTGTGACCCCAATGAGGATATCTCCCCTAATATCTGACATCCTTCAAAACAGAGTAATGTAAATGTAAAGAGAAATCTCCCAAGTGGGGACACAAACAGTAATAAAAAGTCAATAATAATGTATGTATAGAGATTCCCTGATGATGTGCATACGCATGAAATGCGTAGTGAGGACCCTTGCATGCTGACGCTACGCCGATGTGTCCTGAGTTGGGATCGGCGCCATTGTTGTGAGTTCGACCATATATGTTTTTATACTGGATGTGCATCCTTTTATAATTATATCAATTTTATAATAAATTGTTACACCATTAACCTTCTCTCGGGCTCCGTGTGGTGAGCACCTTTCTGATCAGGTTCTAGTAGGAGAGGCCGTTTTACCTGAGAAGGATCGTTCCTGAGGAACGCTTAAAGTATACTTTGATATTATGCCATATACCATTGGCTTTCTGGTGAGTGCATATTGGTGAAGGAAACAGCACTGCAGTCATTTTATGTGAAGGAGTACATTTGTCACTGTTTTCCGTTACTACTTGGAGACAGTAGATGATTGGATGATCTTTACACACTTTTGATATGTTGCACTTTAAGGACTTTTTTATTGAATGTTAGGATTTTTATGTGATGGCCACATGTATAATATATGATATTTATTGTTTGCACATGGCACTTTATGTTTAAAATATTTTAGCACTGCACTTTATTATTGAGTTTTATCACAAGGTTAGTCACCTTGGTGCCAGCGGCTTCACCTCTGAAGCGCTCACTGCATTTTCTTGAGTAATAAAACGTCAACCAAGGATGACTCTGACAAAAACTATAATAAATTGTTTTGGCCGAAGTTAGGCTTTAATTCAGCTAGATGACACTGGCTTATCAATATTGCTAGTTGGTCACTACAAGTACAAAATAAGGCCATCTATTTTCTTATAAAGCATAGTTACACATAGTTGGTAAAATGAAATAAAGACACCCGTCCATCCAATTCAACATGTGTGGGTATGGGTGTATGTGTGTATATGCATTATATCTCTACCACTTCCCATTCCCCTGTATACTGTTAGTTAAAATGCCTATTTCAATATTTTTTTTACATTTTTGACACTTCCCACTAACACCACCAATTGTGGAGGGGAGTTCCACATCTTTACTGCCCTAACTCTAAAGAACCCCTTAACAGTCCAAGGTTAAACCACTTCTCATCCAACTTCATTGAGTGGCCATATGTCTTCTTAAGTGACCTGAGACTGAATAGTTTTCTCCCTATGCTAGAATTGCCATTTAGATATTTGTATCTTGTCTCCTCTCAAACAACTCTTCGCTAGGGAAAGTAAGTTTAATGTGTGTAGCCGTTCCTCATAACTGAGGTCCTCCAGCCACCTTATTAGCTTTGCTGCCCTTCTCTGAACTCTCTCCAGTTCCAGTACATCCTTCAGGAGTACAAGTGACCAGAACTGGATAGCATGCTCAAAATGCAGCCAAACCAGAGTTTTGTAAAGCAGTAGAATTATAGTTTTACAGTATCTCTTAGGGCTGGGAGATTTTCTTAAAAAAAAAAAATCTTCGATTCTCTTAAAAAAAACTCGATTCACGATTCGAATCGAGTTTTTTTTTTTTTTTTTTGGAAACCGCGCCGGTCCCGAGGCGCTGCGGGCATGAGCTTTTAGGCGAGGCAGCGGCTTCGGCCTAGTCCGCAGCGTCCGGCCTAGCGGACTAGGCCGAAGCCGCGGCCTCACCTAAAAACTCCTTGCCCGCAGCTCTTCAGGCCCGGCGCGGTGTCCGCGCCGGTCCGGAGGCGCTGCGGGCATGAGTTTTTAGGCGAGTCCGCGGCGTCCGGCCGTAGCCGCGGACTAGGCCGAAGCCGCGGCCTCGCCTAAAAACTCATGCCCGCAGCGCCTCGGGACCGGCGCGGTGAAAAAAAAAAAATCTAAAAAAATCGATTTGCTTAAATTTTGAATCGATTTGACCTCTCAACTCGATTCAAGATTTAAATCGATTTTTTTCCCAGCCCTAGTATCTCTTAATATCATTTTTAATACATGCTAATACTCTGCTTGCTGCAGTTTTGCATTGCATGCTATTGCTAAGTCTGCCATGTACTAGAACCCCTGGATCCTTTTACGTCATTGATTCCCCCAGAGGTTCTCCCCCTGAGTAATTTGCATTGGTATTTTTAGCCACCAAGTGCATTATATTTAATTTTACTACATTGAACCTCATTTACCATGTATTTGTCTGCCCCTCTATTTTATTGAGGTCTTCTTGTAAAGTTGCTATATCCTGTTGTGAGGTCATTACCCTGCTTAGCCTTGTATCATCAGCAAAAACTGAGACTGAACTATTCATACCAATCTTTATGTAATTTATGAACAAGTTAAACAAACACTGGTCCCAAGACAGAGCCTTGGAGTACCCCACTTACAACTTCAGACCGTTTGGAAGATACAATATTTATTCCTACCCTTTGGACGCGCTCTTGTAACCAGTTTTCCTTCCAGGTACATAAACTATCATCAATGCTAACAGACCTCAATTAAGTGTTTATGAGGTACCCTATCAAATGTTTTGGTGAAATCTAGATACCAGATATCCAGATTATAGCTCACTTCACCTCATAGAATGTTAACAGGTTAGTCTGGCAAGAATGATCCTTCATAAATCCTTGCTGATTACTACTTGTGCTAATGATACTATTTTCCATCATCAAGGAGCATAAATAGTAAGATATCATTAAACAAGGTTATGTGGGTGCTTAAAAAAAGTAAACATAGATTTTTAAAGCTGAATTCTAGGAAAGCTAAAACCTTTCCCTTGTAGTGGGGCTGCACCCACACTGCAAGGGTTATTTGCTCTTGTAAGTCTAGGGAATTTGGAAAAGCTTATTTACTTGCTTAATATGATGCTCCTGCAGGTTCCTCTATGCTACTAGACTGGTTCCTGCAGCCTCTTCTCGACTGTACTCCAGTAGTCTAAGTTTCTCTGACTCCATCAGGACCCATTCAAGGTCTACAGCCCTGCATTGGGCAGGAGGATGGTGAGAAACAGTTCAACACTGAAGCATGGGGGGGCATCTTCTGCTGGGGGGGAGACACATTTCAAGCAAGGGATGAGTTTCAGCTTAACTGGAATTGGACTTTAAAGTAAAACTATAGGCAAAGGGATTATAAACCCTGTTGGTTCATCTTTTGCCATCTGTGCCCCATTGGGGAGATATACCTTTACTTCCTGTCCTATAGACAAAACAGAAAGTGAGAAGAAATCCATGCAAATTAAGACAATCCCTTGGGGACCCCCAGGCCACCAGAATTAGCGCCCCCCATTGGAAGATCTCCCCTCTATTACTGGGGACAACTTAAAATTTGGGATTTTCTTTTACTTTCATTTTCAATGCTAATGGTAAACAGGACAAATAAAGAGGGTGAATCTTCCTAATGGGGACACAGACGGCAAAAAAAAAAAAAAAAAAAACTTCTAATCCCTCTCCACTCTATCCAAAATGAAAGAAAAAAGTTTTGCCTTTAAGTATACTTTAACTATAAAGTGAACCTGTGATTTGCACATGCAAGGAAAAGTATCAGGTCCAGGTTAAACATTTTTTTGACTTTTTGCTGCCAAAAACCCCATGGGGAAACATTTCCAATTTATGTATATTCGGGTGTGCAGCGACTTTGATCTCTCTATCAGTATCGCTTTCCACTTCTAAGCATCAGGTCCAGTTACTTGTTAAAACCCTCTTCTCCTTTGTGCTGTTTAAAATCCCTTTCCCTTTGCTCCCAGACCTAAGTGCTTGCCTGACAGAGAAAAAGCTGAATTGAGCTTACATGGGGCGAAGGTCTCTCTTGCTTTGCCCACTTCAGAGTAATGGGATCTTATGAGCATTCAGCCACTGAGTCATAATACATTGCACTTCCGACAAGGAAGTACTGGGTATTATTATCACTCTACTGAGAGAATGGGCAGGCAAAGTTAGGGGAAGTGAGTATAAGCAGCAAGAGGTGGAAAATAAAATAGATTTAAACCCATTTACTAAAAACTCACATATGGTTAAACAAGTTAATGTGATTTTAGTAATTTTCAATATATGCAAGTCTACAGCTTTCATAATTATGTTATCTATTGATCCTGCCATAAGGGTCCTTTGTTCAAGCAATTCTTGTTATATAGGATGGTAATGCTTTGTCTCCCGTGCCCCTGCCTTGTCACCCTGGCACACAAGCTTCCAATTGGGATAAGTGGCTTTTTTTTATGCACTTTATGCAGACATGGTCCAGTGTTGTCACCATGAAACCTGTCCTGAGAAATGCCATCTATGGGATATATGCATGTAGACAGGAAGTGGCTGCAAAGAGGATATCAACAGCTGCACTTTATGATACAAAGTGCTTTAGCAAACTAAATGTCATTTAGTTAGGGTTTATATCTTTTTTTAAGTTAAGCTGTTAATTTATATGCATGAGCAAATCATAGGATTATTCTAAACATGTACTGATAATTTATGGCTTGAATATTAGTTGATATTTTCTTTCCTGCCAATAACAGATTGCATGGGTATGACTGCCTTTTATCAAAGATGTTTACTTTTCATTTAGATGCATTTTATATGCTACAGATATTTTCACACATATAAGAAGTAATTTACTTGCCTAGCGCCAGTTGGGAGTAAGAAAAATAAATTGTAAGGCAGTGATACTGCTTCAGTCAAAGAGTAGGGAGCCACTAATCAGGTAAGACTATATTGAGATGAGAAGAAACCTCAGAAAGTAATTTGCAGCTCAACAGCTTACAAGAAAATTGCAATAAACAACAAATCTACTGAATTTATATATGAAATGGTGAACATATTGACATAATTATGCTTCAATTCACAAAGCACGGCATTGACAAGCCACATACATATATAAATATAGATGTATTTACCCTTCCCTTACTTTTTATATTCCTATTTTTTTAAATTCCTATTTTTTCTTGGTATTAATACTTCTTGAATGCTGTTAAGGATTAGAAAGAAATGGGTGATTTAGGAAAAGAAGAATCTATTACTTTTATGACTGGAGATCTATGTTAAAGCTGAGCTCTAGGCAAACAGTTAAATGCACAGATCATGTGTGACAGCTGTTTTACCTGCCAAAAAATGTGTGCTGGGATTAACACAACTCTAGCACACAGCAAAATCCTGTCAGGTAGGGAAAATGAAATAATCTCCTTGCTGTAGTTTCACTTTCACCAACAGGCCTCCTCTCCACCCCCATCCTGTGACTGTACAGTAAAAAAAGAGGTAGCTCATCTTTCCTTCACTCTGCTCTCTCTTCCTATGTAGCTCCAATATTTAAAAAAGAACCACGATATATCCCTGGGAACTACAGACCAGTTAGCCTAACATCAAAGTTTGCAACCTCTTGGAGGGGATGATAAGGAATTATATACAAGATTTTAGTAAGGAAAACAATATTATTAGCAGTAATCAGCATGGATTCATGAAGAATCGTTCTTGCCAAACCAATCTATTAACCTTCTATGAGGAGGTGAGCTGCTATCTAGATAAAGGAAGGCCCATAGATGTGGTGTATCTGGATTTTGCAAAGGAAATCGATACAGTCTCCCATAAACATTTACTGTACAAATTAAGGTCTGTTGGCATGAACCATAGGGTGAGTACATGGATTGAAAACTGGCTACAAGGGCGAGTTCAGAGGGTGGTGATAAATGGAAAGTATGCAGAATGGTCCGGTGTGGAAAGTGGGGTCCCCCAGGGTTCTGTCCTGGGATCAATCCTATTTAATTTATTCATAAATGACCTGGAGGATGGGATAAACAGTTCAATCTCTGTATTTGCAGACAATACTAAGCTAAGCAGGGCAATAACTTCTCTGCAGGATAAAGTTCTGAACAAGTGAGTGGGGTGGGCAACTACATGGCAAATGAGGTTTAATGTAGAAAAATGTAAAATGTAATGCGATTGGGTGGCAAAAATATGAATGTAATCTACTCACAAGGGGAGAACCTCTGGGGGAATCTAGAATGGAAAAGGACCTGGGGGTCCTAGTAGATGACAGACTCAGCAATGGAATGCAATTCCAGGATGCTGCAAGCAAAGCCAACAGAATATTGGCATGCATTAAAAAGGGGATTAACTCCAGAGATAAAATAATAATGCTCCTGCTGTACAAGACTTTGGTCAGGCTACATCTTAAGTATGCTGTCCAGTTCTGGGCACCAGGCCTCAGGAAGGATGTGCTGGAACTGGACAGAGTCCAAAGAAGGACAACAAAGCTAAAAAAAAGGGACTAGAGGATCTTAGTTATGATGAAAGATTACGAGCACTGAACCTATTCTCTCTAGAGAGGAGACGCTTGAGAGGGGATATGATTTCAATGTACAAATACCATACTGGTGATCCCACAATAGGGATAAAACTTTTCCGTGAAAGGGAATTTAAAAAGATACTGTACGCGGACATTCACTAAAATTAGAAGAGAAGAGGTTTAACTTTAAACTACGTAGAGGGTTCTTTATTGTAAGAGCAGTAAGGATGTGGAATTCTCTTCCATAAAGCAGTGGTTTCAGCAAGGAGCATAGATCATTTCAAAATAACTATTAGACACTATTAGGCACCTAAATGACCATAACATACAGGGATATACAATGTAATATTGACATAAAAGCACACACACAGGTTGGACTTGATGGTGTCTTTTTTCAACCTCACCAACTATATAACTATATCAGCATGCCGATCACACTGCAACAAATCTAGTTGGCTACTTATTCCTCCCCCTCTCTGAGCTTTGTTGTACTGGAACTGCAAAGGCTGATGCCAGGTCATATTTACATTTACATTGCTTGCATTTGAAAAAATACATAAACCTTTTGACACCTGTAAAACACATATGTATGGCAGCAAAAGGGTGGGTTTTAATGACCAGATGGCTCACACAGGGCCACCATCAGGGGGGTACAGCCCATACAACTGTAAGGGGCCCGAGGGGCCCGCCCGGACCAGAAGAAGGCAGGACGGGTAAAGGGGAGTTGTGCTGCTCTCGTCATTGAGCTCAGACATTGAGCTCTTTACTGCCACCTCTGGCTACTATTTGCATGTGCACCCCTCATGTACTGGGCTTTTCTGTGTCAGCATGTCAGCTTTGTGAAAACAAGCTTGGACCAGATAGGAAGAAATTCTTTACAAGTATGGGCTGTGAAGGAAAGGGAGGGGGGCTGTTTGTGTACAGGGAGGGGCCAGAGCCTTGTGTGTTTACAGATTTGTGTATGTGTGGGGCTGACATATATATATATATATACATACAAGTGTGTGTGGTGGGCTGGGCTGACATATATACAGGCAGTGGCAGTGCACCCTTTAAGGGTGTACGGGCACCCCCCCCTCTCTCCAGCCACCCACCCACCTCTCTGTATCATGAATAGATTCATGCATTGCATTGCATAAATCTATCCATGGCCGCTGTAGCTACCCCCTATTCAAGCATCCAGACCCTTTTTGGACACCAGGCGCCTGAATTACAGCAGCGGGCGTGTATTTTTGAACCACCTGATTAGAGCCATAGGCTCTAATAGGCTTCAAAAAAGGTGAACTGCAAGCGCAGAGCATTGTGCTTGCAGTTCACCCAGGTGTATTAGAACAGCGAATTAATATTTGCTTTTCTAACACTGAACCGCCTCTCCGCCAATCAGAAAGCGCGGGTGTGTTACCCATCACCTGATTGGCTAAAATGACAGGCGCTGTTATTGGACGCCTATCAGGAGGAGGAGAGGAAACGCATGGAGGACACAGCTCACTGCCGTCACCCGCTGCCCCACCGAGGGTAAGTGCCGCGCAGACAGCGGGCGAGGGGGGGTCACAGTGTTAACTTTTAAATGGGCAGCATTTGATGGGCACAGTGGCTGCATTTGATGGGCACAGTTGCGGTATTTGATGGGCACAGTGGCAGCATTTGATGGGCACAGTGGCTGCAATTGATGGGCACAGTAGCTGCATTTGATGGGCACAGTGGCTGCATTTGATGGGCACAGTGGCTGCATTTGATGGGCACAGTGGCTGTGTTTGATGGCACAGTGGCTGCAATTGATGGGCACAGTGAGGCTGCAATTGATGATTTTTTTCTGAATTTTTCAGTTGATTTGCGCCACCCCAAAATTTTGAGCACCAGCTGCCACTGTATACAGGTGTATGTGTGTGTGTGTGTGTGGGGAGGGGCTGGCATTTATACAGGTGTGTGGGGAGCTGACATATATACAGGGGTGAGGGGGGCTGACATATATACAGGTGTGGGGGGGGACTGACATATATACAGGTGTGTGGGGGGCTGACATATATACAGGTGTGAGGGGGGCTGGCATATATATATAAGTGTGTGGGGGGGCTGACATATATGCGGGTTTGTGTGGGGGGGCTGACATATATACAGGTGTGTGTGGGGGGCTGACATATATACTGTACAGGTGTGAGGGAGGCTGACATATATACAGGATTGAGGGGGGCTAAGTGCCTACAGGTGGGGTGGCTGGGGTGCGGATTTGGTAGGATGGCCGGTGGGCAAGCCCTGGCGATGTTGGTGGTCAGGCTTGGGGGGAGGGGGGCCCAGGCCTAAAGCTGTGTAGGGGGCCCAAAAATTTCTGATGGCTGCTATGTGTCACTCGGAAGCCGATGTTTCTGTGCTGAGAGCGCACTCACTGCATGCTCCCAGCATAGAGACTGAGCTGTCAAAGAGTCCCCACTAATGGTCGGTAGCTGGCAGGACCAGCATGCAATCATATGACCACTAGTCGATAGATGTCTATGGTTACTCAAGTTCTGTTTAATCAGGTGCTTGGCTATCTATATGTAGAACAATGTATTCATACATCCCTAGATGAAGTCTGTGTGACACCTTTGGCGTTAAGCCGGCCATACACGATTCAAACCATGTATGGGCAGGCTTGATCAACCAACTTGGGTACAACCAGCCTGCTGGATTTTACATGCAATTATTGCAAGCAGCTGTCATAGCCACTAGCAATAATCACTGTCTTCTCCCGCTGGGGATCACTCCCCCCCATCGGGAAAACACAAAGGCTCAGTGGGAGGGATTTCCCTGTTAACACTATCTGAATGTGAATTTCTTTCCTGCAACCCGTGGAAAGAAATTTTTTTATAAAATACATTCCTGACGCCAAGATGGCAGCATATATGTGATATTATGCTGCCATGTATTGGTGCTAGGAAAGGAAAATTATGGTAAGTATTTGATACAATTTCCCATATTTTTTTCCAACTTCTTTTAAATTTTTGCTGCATCTCTGGGGTGTTGATGTTCTGCAGCCTCATTGTAGCCATTTCCCATACGTATTACAAAGTTAACTTCAAGAAATTTCTCAGTCTGGGATGGGGGGTTCTGATTGTGACAACAGTGTACCATGCTTGTGTAATGTATGCTAAAATAGTATCCTTTGAAAGCCTGTTTGGCAGAGGGAACACAGGCTTCCAAGGGGAAGGCAGGGACAAGGTGTTGTGACCCTATATAACAGAAAGTGCCTGAACAAAAGACCTTCATTGCACGATCATTGGGTTTCATTTTAGTGAAAGCTGCAGATGTAAAAATATTGGAAATTACTTTTTAACCTGCATTAATGTGTTAAAACGTGTATGAGACTTTAGTGATTGGGACATACATATTAGCTATTTATCTCTATACAGTTTAGATTAACTGTGCAAAATGTTTCTGTTATTTAGTTTAAGAAGTAGAAGGGTCCTTTTCCTGTTTTACCCTAAGGCAGCTGACTGACTAGGCAAAGACACTAATGTACAATTTTACACCTATACTCATCCGATAATGTGAACATTTGGCTTTCTTAAATGGTACATACATTTCCCCATTAACTTTAATTGAACCTGACTTATCTTCTAAGTGTGGTGCTGTGAAGTGGTTCATGGACAGGTCAGTGAGCTGATATGGCATCTATTTACAGAATTCACAAAAACTTACTCTGCTTGGCTGATCCTTGCTGCTCCTGCAACTGGAAGACTGAGAGACGATTTACACCTCCACAAACAGAACCTTTCTCTCCCTTGCACTCGTTGTTGCATTCTTCTTCTTTGGCATGGATTGAGGGCAAGCTGTTGCCACAGTAACACTCAGATCCATAGGCTAAACCAGCATAGAGATACGTTCTGATAAAAGAAATATGCATGAATGATTTAGCATCTCATTGTCATCAGGTTGAATAAATATAGCCTAATACAAGTGAGCCTTTTTTTAATTTGGTAAAAATATGTTACCTGGTTCAAAGCTGTGCAACCCAATCAGAGATTAAGCTGTTCTTTTGCTGTACATCATGAGCTTGCAATATTTAAAAAAAAAAAAACCCTGGTCAAAACTTTTTTTTGGATAGAGCTGGAAAGGGATATGCCCCGTACACGCGATCGGACTTTCCGACAACAAAATCGTTGAATTTTGTTCGAAGGATGTTGGCTCCAACCTGTCTTGCATACACACAGTCACACAAATGTTGGCCAACAATTACAAATGTAGTGACGTACAAGATGTACGTGATATATCCATTGCGAACGCTAGTTTTACAAGACCGAGCGCTTCCGGCTCGTCCTTGATTCCAAGCATGCGTGGACTTTTGTCTGACGAACTTGTGTACACACGATCGGAAAGTCTGTCAACAAACATTTGTTAGTGGAAAATTTGAGAACCTGCTAGCCAACATTTGTTGGCGGAAAGTCCGACAACAAATGTCCGATGGAGCATACACACGGTCGGACTTTCTGCCAACAAGCTCACATCCAACATTTGTTGTCGGAAAATCCAATCGTGTGTACGCGCATTAGATGTTCATGTTTTATTGCTGCTTGTACTGTATCTCTGTTGGAAATACTCTTCCACATTTTCTGGGCTGATGACTTGTGTCAGGCTCGCTTGGATAGAGTGGCGATCTTACCAATGGAATCACAGACAGTAAAAAAAAACAAAAAAAAAACATTGTAAGTCTTTTGTCACTGACATATTTAATGTGGAAAAGGAAGTGAGTATAAATCTGCCTAATAGGGACAGAGTCAGAAATAAAGTCTAATCAGGGCTTTTAACCCTTCCCAACTCTATAAACCCCAAAATATGCTGGCTGGGGATGAACTTTCATTGTTCTTTTCCAAAGCTGAACTCCAGGAAAGATCTTTATTACATATTTATATTGCTCCTGCCTGGCTCAATGCAAGTATGTGTATGTCATACCGGATAGGCTACTGGTGAAGCGGAAAATCACTGTAGTATAAGATGAGAGTCACACTCTGTAATTAGCTTATTCTTGATGCTTTATTCAGTTAGCAATAAAGTGGCTGCATACAGTGGTGTATTTAGGTTTTGTGCTGCCCTAGGCCTGACTAAACTTGGGCACCCCCTAATTTAAATATGACCCACCCCTTCCTGTCAAGGCCACTCCCCTTCCCTTTTAAGACCCACCCTGTCATCTTCATCTGATGAAGACAGAGGGACGTCGGGGGAGGAGGACAGACAGGGTTGTTGTGGTGGTCAAAAAGGCCTAGGGAATAGCAGGTTAGGCACGGCTCAGTCCGTAGGAACAGTAATGGATAATGGCCAACAGGCCCTCTTACCAGACCCAGCGAAACCGCAACAGTGATCCTGTGGCTCCCTCTCTGGTGGTGCGGGTACAGCGTGGCTCTCTCTGGTGGTGCGGGTACAGTGTGGTTCTCTCTCTGGTGGTGCGGGAACAGCGTGGCTCTCTGGTGGCGTGGGTACAGTGTGGCTCTCTCTCTGGTGGTGCAGGTACAGCGTGGCTCTATCTGGTGGTGTAGGTACAGCATGGCTCTCTCTCTGGTGCGGGTACAGCGTGGCTCCCTCTCTGGTGCGGGTACAGCGTGGCTCCCTCTCTGGTGCGGGTACAGCGTGGCTCCCTCTCTGGTGCGGGTACAGCGTGGCTCCCTCTCTGGTGCGGGTACAGCGTGGCTTCCTCTCTGGTGCGGGTACAGCGTGGCTTCCTCTCTGGTGCGGGTACAGCGTGGCTCCCTCTCTGGTGCGGGTACAGCATAGCTTTATCTGGTGGTGCGGGTACAGCGTGGCTCTCTCTCTGGTGGTGCGGGTACAGTGTGGCTCCCTCTCTGGTTGTGTTGGTACAGCGTGGCTCTATCTGGTGGTGCGGGTACAGCGTGGCTCCCTCTCTGGTGGTGCGGGTACAGCGTGGCTCCCTCTCTGGTGGTGTGGGTACAGCGTGGCTCTCTCTGGTGGTGCGGGTACAGCGTGGCTCTCTCTGGTGGTGCGGGTACAGCGTGGCTCTATCTGGTGGTGTGGGTACAGCGTGGCTCCCTCTCTGGTGGTGCGGGTACAGCGTGGCTCTCTCTGGTGGTGCGGGTACAGCGTGGCTCCCTCTCTGGTGGTGCGGGTACAGCGTGGCTCCCTCTCTGGTGGTGCGGGTACAGCGTGTCTCTCTCTGGTGGTGCGGGTACAGCGTGGCTCTCTCTGGTGGTGCGGGTACAGCGTGGCTCCCTCTCTGGTGGTGCGGGTACAGCGTGGCTCTCTCTGGTGGTGCGGGTACAGCGTGGCTCCCTCTCTGGTGGTGCGGGTACAGCGTGGCTCCCTCTCTGGTGGTGCGGGTACAGCGTGGCTCCCTCTCTGGTGGTGCGGGTACAGTGTGGCTCTCTCTGGTGGTGCGGGTACAGCGTGGCTCCCTCTCTGGTGGTGCGGGTACAGCGTGGCTCCCTCTCTGGTGGTGCGGGTACAGCGTGGCTCTATCTGGCCTCTCCCAGCACAATCCTCTTTTTTTCTTCCCCTGTAGCACTCTGCTGTTTGCCGGGTTCCAGGTCCCCCCCAGTGCATGTATGTTGGGGGACTGTAGCCTGCTGTCTGTGGACATACTGGGGCCGTCAATCTTCTGGGACTAAGTTTCCCATAATGCCCATCCCCCTCCTGATTGGCTCTCTGCTATGACCAATGGGGAGGGAATCAGAGCGGGCAGAGAGGGGAACACGAGAGCCGCTCTTTTTCTCCTGTTCAACTTCAGCTGACAGGAGAAAGGAGGGGGGCGAGCGGGGGAATTACACAGCCGCTGTGTACAGCTCTCCTCTCCCTGTCACAGCGCCGCTGTCTAAGTTAACATCGCTTTGCCGCTGAGGGGGGGGGCGACTGCACCCACTACAACTGCTTCCTAGTGTCACCCGGGTGCAGTCCGCCCCCCCCCCACTCCCATAGCGATGTCATTGGCGGCCTTGCATGCGTGAGTCGGGAGGAGGATGCAGGTGTTTTTTTTTGTGGGGGGGTTGCCGCCCCCCCCGCAAAGTGCCGCCCTAGGCCTGGGCCTTGTTGGCCTAGGCCTAAATACAGCACTGGCTGCATATACTGTATATAGTCTCCACTCAGGAAACCACACTCCTTAAAGTGATTGTAAAGTCTCGTTTTTTTCCCTATAAAAATAACAAACATGTTATATTTACCTGCTCTGTTGCAGTGGTTTTGCACAGAGCAGCCCAGATTCTCCTCTTCTCGGATCCCTCTTCTGTGATCCTAGCCCCTCTCTCCTGTTCAGTGCCCCACAGCAAGCAGCTTGCTATTGGGGGACCCGAGCTGAGTCACAGCTACCTGTGCCCATTCAGACATGGAGCCCCGATTCAGCCCCATCCTCTCTCTCTCTCTTGATTGGCTAGCTGACTTTGATTGACAGCAGTGCGAGCTAGCTGCTGCTGTATCTCAGCCAATCAGGAAGGAGAATTTTGGTCGGCTGAAACAGTCATGGACATCGCTGAACAGAGAGGGACCTCAGGTAGGTGTTGGGGGGGGGGGGGGGGGTGCTGCACACAGAGAGCTTTTAATCTTAATGCATTCTAAAAAACCTTCTGCGTTTACAACCCCTTTAAAAGAGATTCACCCACAAGGGACTTTTTCACAAGTCAGTTGGGATGAAACATGTTTAAGGAGTTTGGTTTCCTGGGTGGAGACTATTTATATGCATCCACTTTTTTGCTAACAGAATAAAGCATCAAGAATGAGCTAATTAAGGAGTGCGACTCTCATCTCCTTATATTCTCATCTCATATAGCATTGTTCATTTTGGGTCCAACAGCCAAGAGTTCCACTTCTTTCAGAATTTGTCCATTCCATGCACAGGTGTATTGATGAACAGCATCTTTTGATAACAATGTTATTACAAACCTCCACCTCACTCCTGAAGAAGCACTGAGCGATATGCATAGAGTTGAGCTGTGACCATATCCATAACTATGAACTATAACTATGAAGCACTGAGAACTGGTTATTTGGGTTGTTATCATGACGTTGTAGATCTTACTTAATGGATAGTGATCATGGGGCGGTGCTGCTAGTACTATAGAAGGATGCTGAATTCTATGCTATATATGCAATTTTAACATTTGCACTATTTTGGATAAACAAAAAAGTATACATTTTTTAACAGTGTTTATTTCTTGGGAGGTAACACGTCAAAAGTACAGTTTCTCTTTTTGCACAATTTACTGGGATGTGGTGTTGCTTTTTATCCACTGATATACCTACCATATATACACATTTTTGTAAATATTTTATTATATCTTTTCATGTGATAACACTGAAGAAATTACACTTTACTATAATGTAAAGTAGTGAGTGTACAGCTTGTAAAGCAGTGTAAATTTGCTGTCCCCTCAAAATAACTCAACACACAGCCATTAATGTCTAAACCGCTGGCAACAAAAGTGAGTACACCCCTAAGTGAAAATGCCCAAATTGGGCCCAACGTGTCAATATTTTGTGTGGCCACCATTATTTTCCAGCACTGCCTCAACCCTCTTGGGTATTGAGTTTCCGAAAGCTTCTTTAGAAGGCAGTGGTCGTCTTGGAAGTGTGTTTGGGGTCATTATCATGTTGGAATACTACCCTGCGGCCCAGTCTCTGAAGGGAGGGGATCATGCTCTCCTTCAGTATGTCACAGGACATGTTGGCATTCATGGTTCCCGCAATGAACTGTAGCTCCCCAGTGCCAGCAGCACTCATGCATCCCCAGACCATGACACTCCCACCACCATGCTTGACTGTAGGCAAGACACACTTGTCTTTGTACTCCTCATCTGGTTGCTGCCACACACGCTTGACACCATCTGAACCAAATAAGTTTATCTTGGTCTCATCAGACCACAGGACATGGTTCCAGTAATCCATGTCCTTAGTCTGCTTGTCTTCAGCAAACTGTTTGTGGGCTTTCTTGTGCATTATCTTTAGAAGAGGCTTCCTTCTGGAGCGACAGCCATGCAGACCAATTTGATGCAGTGTGCAGCGTATGGTCTGAGTACTGACAGGCTGACCCCCCCACCCCTTCAACCTCTGCAGCAATGCTGGCAGCACTCATACATCTATTTCCCAAAGAAAACCCTCTGAATATGACGCTGAGCACGTGCACTCAATCTCTTTGGTCGACCAAGGGCGAGGCCTGTTCTGAGTGCAACCTGTCCTGTTAAACCGCTGTATGGTGCTGCAGCTCAGTTTCAGGGTCTTAGCAATCTTCTTATAGCCTAGGCCATCTTTATGTAGAGCAATAATTCTTTTTTTTCAGATCCTCAGAGAGTTCTTTGCCATGAGGTGTCATGTTGAATTTCCAGTGACCAGTATGAGGGAGTGAGAGCGATAACACGAAATTTAACACACCTGCTCCCCATTCACACCCGAGACCTTGTAACAAGTCATATGACACCGGGGAGGGAAAATGGGTAACTGGGCCCAATTTGGACATTTTCACTTAGGGGTGTGCTCATTTTTGTTGCCAGCAGTTTAGACATTAATAGCTGTGTGTTGAGTTATTTTGAGGGGACAGCACATTTACACTGTTATACAAGCTCTACACTCACTAGTTTACATTGTAGCAAGGTGTCATTTCTTAAAATAAAATATTTACAAAAATGTGAGGGGTGTACCTTTGTCCACTTTGTGTTTTTGTTTTTTTTTTCCAAACATGAACTCATATTGTATCTGTTCATTAAAGTATTTAAGAAAACTGGGAATTTTTATAAATCAACTCGTATTTGTCCACAGACTCTCTCTACCAACCTTTTATTGTTGTTTTTGTCTCCATTTGGAAATGTTTAAATTTCTTCCTGTCTATTGGACACGTTCCAGATAAAAAAAGAACCAAAGAAAATTCTCCTCACTTTCTATCTATTTGACAGTTGTCAAAGGAAGTTCTACTCTGTAAGGACACATACAGCCCTTATAAATTCAATACTTTTTTCAACATTTAAAAAGGGGTTTAGTTAGAGGTGGGTTTTAACATAACAGTTTTACTTACTGCAAACATTATGTTTTAAATAGGAAATATAGGCTTTTACCACCTACTTCTGAAATGTTCTGCCCTAAGCCTTTTTTTTCTCCAATGACATTTCCTAGCAACATCAACAACATTAAACCACAGAAGACCTCTTTTCACAATTAAAAATGAGGACACCTTACTCTGTTCTTTATCTTCCAGAACTCTGCCTATAATCTGCATATATTTGTACAAACCACTTAAAGTGGACCTTTAACCACAAAATAAACACTTAGCAGTATTCTAATCCACATTTGCAATGTTTTTGGAGGGGAGATGGGGGCAAGTACTTTTTTTCCTATTACCTCATTGCTTAAGTAGATGAGAATGGCATAACCTGTAGCCCACCAGCTTCACCCAAAGCCTCCTGGGAAACACATCACACCACATCCCAGGTGGCTTTAGTAGAGTCTCCATGCAGTCCATCAATCTCAAGTGTGCACAGCATCAGAAGCCACCTGAGTGATCATAAAGTGACCAGAGAGCTCCTGAATCCAAGATGGTGGCATGGGAAAGGAAATAAAAGCTGCAATGACTTGGAGTATGAAGAAGGAAGCTGGATTTCAGGGGCTGATAAGTATGTGCTGTATAAGTCAGCAGCTACAGAACTTAGTACCGTTGACTTTATTTTTTGCTAGCCTGATGAAGTTCCTCTTTAAGATCTGATCCATATCATTGCATGTCATTACTGAATAGTTTTTGGTGTGTGCAACCTAAGTATTTAGTAATTTTTTTTTTTTAAATATTAAAGCAGACATCCTATGAGTAATAAGAACATTTTGCTTTCATAGGATACCTGCAATCTGTTCAGCATCTAGTCAATTAGTAAATCATCTCTTTAATCCTTTATCAGTCCATTTAGGGCATTACAGAGCTCTTAGCAAGTTTGCCTGTAATGCACCTACACAATTGCTTCTTCTTTAATGCAATCTTGGGAAACTCAATTTAATGTAATGGAAAACAATGTCCACAAGTGCTGATTTTTCCTAGAAATTATCCAATTAGAGAGTTCACTGACTAAAAAAATGAATGATACCAAAATACACATGTGATACTGCTGAATCATATCACAATATCTAAAAATAGACATGCAAAAAAATAATTTATCTATTAGAAAATGACTAAAGAACTCTACAATTAGACCCCTTTCACACTGAGGCAGTTTTCAGGCATTTTAGCGCTTGAAATAGCCTCTAAAAAGCGCCTGAAATCTGCCTTCCATTCAATGAGTGCTTTCACACTCGGGCGGAAGAAAAAGACCTGCAAGCAGCATCTTTGGCGCGGCTTGGGAGCGCTATAAATAGCGCTCCCAAAACACCCCTGCTCATTGAAATGAATGGGCAGCACTTCCAAAGCTCCTTAAAAGCGTTTTTAAAGCGCTGCAAAACTGGACTTTTTCCTTTTTTTTAAGGTCATGTTGTCACATGGCCCTAAAAAATTTTTGCCTCGGTAGCACCAGAAAAGCACCGTAAAAGCGATACTAAAACACCGCAAAAAAAAGGCTGGCGCTTTAGCGCTGTTTTAGAGGCACTGCAGTGTGAAAGTGGTCTCAGGTCCCATTTGTCTTGGAAAGATCTTGTGTACAAACAGTCTTTCTTAAAGTGACTCTGTCACTAAATTAAGCACTTTTTTAAAATGTTTTTTTTTTAAAGGAAAGAGTTTAAGTGGCTGTAAAGGCATTATATGCATTAAGATAAAAAAAACTGTGTGTAGCAGCCCCCCTAATATTAACTGAGCCCCATCTATATCCAGCGATGTGCACGAGTGCCTCAGCTGTCCGGGACTCTCCCTCCTTATTGGCTGAGACATAGCAGCGGACCCATTGGTGCCCACTGCTGTCAATCAAAGTCAGTTAGCCAATCAGGAGAGAGAGGGTGTGGGGCCGAACCACAGCTCCGTGTCTGAATGGACAAACGGAGCTGCGGCTTGGCTCAGGTGCCCCCATAGCAAGCTACTTGCTGTGGGGACACTCGACAGGAGGGAAAAGCCAGAAGCACCGAAGAGGGAACCTAGAAGAGGAGGATCTGGGCTGCTCTGTGCATAACCACTGCACAGAGCAGGTAAATGAAACAGGTTGATTATTTTTAAAGGAACAAAAAAAAGACTTTAGTATCACTTTATTGATAACCAGTCCTGCCGGCCGGACAATCTTCATTCTCTAAAGCAGCCCATACATTAAACTTTTTTTTTCCATTCAAACAGTGGGTTGAACAAAAAAAAAAGATTTGACTCCCCCATCCACACACCCGCTGAGTTATTGTATTCTGACAGGGGGCTGACTTCCCAGCTATCAGAATACACTGATCAGCATTACTGATTTAGCTGACAGTACTGATCGATCCAAAAAAATCTAACAGACTGATTGTACAGAAGTCACTGCTGAACTGGCCTAATTTTGATCTATGTATGGCCAGCCTAAAAGAGCTATAAAAGAGCTATGCCACACAATTTTCTGTATCTTACAAACCAACTGGTACCCTTTGTGCAATGTGGTTCCACCTATCATCTACTGTAATGTCACGACTGTGTCAGGTAGTGAAATAGGGGCTGGAAGACAGAAGCAAAGAGTGCAGTGGGCACCAGGCACTCAACACACTTGGAAGTGTAATGGATGCTAAAAATACTTTAGCCACTGTAACTCTTCAAGAGAGCAAATATCGGCTGCACAGGTATACCTTTAAGTATTTAGAGTCTTTTAATTGCAAGAGTCATTGTTTAAACATTTTTGTGTTTTTTTTTCTTTTACAAAGTCACTTTAGGCTGGCCACATAGGTACATTCTAATTGCCCATTCTACTCTATGCTAGATTTATCAATAGCTATGAAATATGAAGACCTACCTAAAGAAATCATTCAACGTTTATCCAATCAGGCAGACCCTCATACAACAAATGTATTGGTTAATCTAAATAGGAATATACAATATGGGTATGTACAGTTTAAGAGATCAGCCAAGAGCTCTAGTCTTTTGGGTTTAGAGTTGAATCAAACATGGAAATGAGACATCACAAGGCAAATGTATCTACTTTTTAGAATGACAAAATAACTGAAAATCCGTATAGTTGGTAAAATTGATAATTGGTTACATTTAGTGACACCTCTGTGTGAGACAAAGCCCTGCTTTCTGATTAGCTTTGAGTTCTTCTTTAGTTAGAAATAAATTTTAGAAATCACATTTATATGTGATGGATCAGAACACAATAGTCTAAGTTGGTGAAGTAAAATTAGAAAAATATATACATAAAACTATTTTTCAGAAATAAAAAAATGATAATTGGCATGTGTGTATGTATTCACCCCCTTTGTTATGAAGCTCATAAAAAGCTCTGGCCCAACCAATTACCTTCAGAAGTCACATAATTAGTGAAATGATGTCCACCTGTGTGCAATCTAAGTGTCACATGATCTGTCATTACATATACACATCTTTTTGAAAGGCCCCAGAGGCTGCAAAACCTAAGCAAGAGGCACCACTAACCAAACACTGCCATAAAGACCAAGGAACTCTCCAAACAAGTAAGGGACAATGTTGTTGAGAAGTACAGGTCAGGGTTAGGTTATAAAAAAATATCAAAATCTTTGATGATCCCTAGACCACCATCAAATCTATCATAACCAAATGGAAAGAATATGGCACAACAGCAAACCTGCCAAGAGACGGCCACACACCAAAACTCATGGACCTGGCAAGGAGGGCATTAATCAGAGAGGCAGCACGGAGACATAAGGTAACCCTGGAGGAGCTGCAAAGTTCCACAGCAGAGACTGGAGTATCTGTACATAGGAGGACAAAAAGCCGTACGCTCCATAGAGTTGGGCTTTATGGCAGAGTGGCCAGAAGAAAGCCATTTCTTTCAGCAAAAAACAAAATGGCACATTTTAAGTTTGCGAAAAAGCATGTGAGAGACTCCCAAAATGTATGTAGTAAGGTGCTCTGGTCTGATGAGACTAAAATTTAACTTTTTGGCCATCAAAGAAAACGCTATGTATGGCGCAAACCCAACACATCACATCACCCAAAGAACACCATCCCCACAGTGAAACATGGTGGTGGCAGCATCATGCTGTGGGGATGTTTTTCAGGAGGGAAAATGGATGGTGCTAAATACAGGGATATTCTTGAGCAAAACCAGTACCACTCTGTGTGTCCACTCAAGTCGTCACCACGCCCCTGAGGACGCACACTTGTGACGAAACGTCGGGCCAACGAGGGACGAGTGACGCATTGTGAACAGAGGAGTGGCACCATCTTGTTGGTAGGAAGCACTGGACGCTTTCCTTTTTGCTCATGCCTATTTTTATTTACCCAGTGTGAGTTGTACACCTAACCTTTTGTCAAATAAATTGTCCTATTTTATGGATGTTTGCGCAATGAGATTATTTTTTCATCCCCTCATTTGTAACCATTGAGTTGTGTCTGTGGAGTTCTTCTCCCGGCCGGGGTTGAAAAAATACAGCCATCCTTGTCTCTGGTGGGTCTCTAAATGAGGATTCCTTGCCCAAAATGATGAATAAGGATTGTGGAACTGGCTCTTCAGACATTTGCTCAATGTGTATATCCTATACACTGGCGGTAGGAGGCAGTCTTATTGGGTGTCGGTGACAGTTCTCCCTTTTTTTTCTATCTAATTGGAGGTCTTTGGATGGACTGCAATATTTCATTTATGGACTGTATTTTTTATACATTTGCTCTATTGCCACTATGATTTAGTGCTACACCTATACCTGCCACCACTCTGTGTTTGATTTGAGGCTAGGGAGGAGGTTCACCTTCCAGCAGGACAATGACCCCAAACACACTGTTAAAGCAACACTTGAGTGGTTTAAGGGGAAACATGTAAATGTGTTGAAATGGCCTAGTCAAAGCCCAGACCTCGATCCAATAGAAAATCTGTGGTCAGACTTAAAGATTGCTGTTCACAAGCGCAAACCATCCAACTTGTAGGAGCTGAAGCAGTTTTGCAAGGAGGAATGGGCAAAACTCCCAGTGGTAAGATGTGGCAAGCTCATAGACACTTATCCAAAGTGACTTGGAGCTGTGATAGCCGTAAAAGGTGGCTCTACAAAGTATTGACTTTAGGGGGGTGAATAGTTATGCACATTGACTTTTTCTGTTATTTTGTCCTATTTGTTGTTTGCTTCACAATAAAAAAAAAAAAAAAAACATCTTTAAAGTCGTGGGCATGTTCTGTAAATTAAATGATGCAAATTCTCAAACAATCCATATTAATTCCAGGTTATGAGGCAACAAAACACGAAAAATGCCAAGGGGGGTGAACACTTTTGCAAGGCACGGTAGGAAGAGATATCAACTGCCAATAACAGAATGTTAAATATATGTATTACCGATCACTGGAATTCTGTTAAAAATAATTATATAGCAACAAATTAGCGGGTAACTAAGAAATGTGAAATTATGCAGGTGGACACAGCATGCTTTATTTATTTGTAATAAAAAATAGGAATTGTTATAAACCCATATGCTATCCTCATACAGTGCAATAATTTATGTAAATCTAATCTGATAGTTCCCTGATACTAGTACTTTTTTTTTTTCTGTGAATACCATTTTTTTATGTATTTATTATTCTAAATTCTGCTATAACTCTTGGTTTACCATTAGAATGAAGATTGTAATCACTTTTCTACCACAGCCATTTTTCAGTCTTTGTATGCATGTTAAAATGCACATTTTCTGGCCTGAAAATTAGTTAAAAGTAGTCCTAAAGTCGAAACTGATCCAGCAGTGTCCTGGTTGCAGCACCACTGCTCCTTCTTCCTGGTCTCCACTGCTCCGTCTTACAGGAGAGCAGAGGGAGCCATTGGCACCTGTGCACGAAAATGAACTTTAGTGCATTTTTACTAATGTATAGATTTGATAAACGTGTGCTAAGATCATATTGCTTAAAAATAATTGCAACTACCATCATTTTGCTCTCCAGGGTCTTTGCATTCACTAAATATCATGATGTTTTCTGAAAGCAAAGACCCTAGAGCAGCCTCCCTTAACCTTTTCAACACAGAGGAATCCTTGAAAAAACTTTCCCATCTGAGGGAACCCCTACTAAAAATGACTATAGCTACAATTCATGATATATTAGTGTGATGGACTGTGGGTTGGACTGTGGGTTGAATGCTTGTAGTTACTGGAAAGACTTACACCTTTAGGCCCCATGCATGTAGGGGCTTTTAGCAGCTGCAGACCTTTTTTTTATATTAGCTTAAAAACACCTCTCCATGTTATTCTATGTGTCCATAGAAGCTTTTAGTGGCATAGTCTTTTAGAGGCTTATAGATGCAGGAAAAAAAAAAAACTGCCAATGCGTCCAGAAGCAGCAGAGTTTGGGCAGAAAAAATGCTTGACGCTACTAAAAGCTGCTAAAAGCGTCTAAAAACTAGTGCTTGAGCATTAATTAATTCCCATGCCAGAATAAATTTATTCTTGCAGGCTTCAAGTAAAAAAATAAAAAATAAATGCACATTTTTTTTACCTGCAAAAAGATGTGCACTTATTATTTTTTTACAAAGGTGAACTTATCCTTTAAGATTTATTTTTAGGAAAATCCAGGAATAATGTGCAAAGAGCTCTGTTTAAAGTGATTGTTAGGTCTTGTTTTTTTTTTTCTTAATGCCAATGAAATAAATTAACGCCCAAGAGCATGCTGCCTGTAAAAGCTCCTAAAAGATTGTAAAAGCCTTGGACACTTTTGCAAGCTCCTTCAAACTTCACGTTGGTATCTTCCTCAAGCGTCACCCCTGCCTCTCTGCTGGGTCCCTAGCTTGGCACTCCTGATATTTCTCAAGCTTAACCCCACTGGCCTGTTCGGTCTCTAGCATGGCATATAAGGCTGCTCTGCAAGTGTCACCTACACTGGCTGGGTCCCTGGCTTGATCACCACCTGAAGTTTCCTAATTCTTCACTCCATTTGGTAAGAATACTGCTCCGGTACTCACTTCAGTTACTCACTCTGGTCCCTGGTAATAAGGTGGTTGGACCCTTAGTGGCGACAGCTTCCCTTCTACCTGAGACCACTGACAGGCTCTCCGGCCGGCAAGACTGTCACTTTTGGTTGGACTGCAAGCCACAATCCCAACCCTGCACTACTTTCTTGCTTCTGGATAGGCCCTCCGACAGCCTAGCAGCCAGACTCCCCCGGGATAGGCCCAATCTCCGGCCTAGCAGCCTATTAGCAAACTTTTTGGTAAAATCTAAAAGTTGAGGTTGTATCGAATAATTCGATTATTCTAGCTTACTACTGACAAACAATAGGGTTGGGTGGACTCAATGACAAATAAAAATCACAGACAGAAGGAATTGGGTGTCCTGAACAGTGACTTAATTAACTCTGGTCACAATTTGCATTATAGATGACTCCAGAATTTTAGGTCCCTTGGGCTCTCAATAAAGACACTAAATATCTGTACAAGTACCTGGAGGTACTCACTCACCTGGAGGTACTCACTAACTAGCCGCATTAAAGTGAGCCTGTGCTCTGCCCACACAACTTGAAGCAACAGGACAACCTTAAAGCTGACCCTACCAGCTGCATATATGTACCTTTCCTTCATTCTTCTGTCGCTCCGTGTGGCTGCTGTAATGGCTATGCCCATATATGACAGTACTAGTTGTCTGAGAGGCCAATCACCAAGCACCAGCACTGTCTTGTACTAGAAAGGGTTGCTAGTCACATGCTCCCTCATACCAAGAAATACCGCAAATCTTTCTTCACTCTTATAGACTAATTGTAGTGGCAGGGGGGAAAAATGTATGTGAATATATGCTGTTAGGAGGGGAGAGACTGCCATTATGTGTTACATAGACAATGCACAACTCCACTTTAAGTGCCATGTCACACTGGCAAATCTGATTTGGTCCCAATGTAAGGGAGCTCTAGGAAAGTCAGTCTGAGATATTCCAACAATCTTTAAAAATCAATGTTCATATACAGATACTTCAGTAGGACAGGGTAGGCTTTTTTAATGATCAACTGCTACACTCAGGATTTCTCATAAACAGACTAAACCATCTGAAGAAAAAAAAAAAGGGGAGGGCGTCCAAAAGTACCCTTGTCAAAGGGTACAAAAACAGGTTTATTTCCCTCACCTGATTTACAAGTGTAATACACCTTTATTAGGAGATGTTACTTGGTGTCAAGTCTTCTTTTGTATATCATTTTCCTCCCCTATTCAAGTCTCCAAGCTGCTTGTCACATGCACTTGTATGTCAGGTGAGCAGAATAAATTAGTTTTTTGTACCCTTTGACGATACAACTAGTCTTAGAAGCACTCCCCTTTTCTTTTTTTCCTTTAAATCTGATTTGGCAAGTGGCAGAATCCCCAAGGTGGAACTTTCTTTCCCTAATGAGTGTCACTCCTTCACTGGCCAAAATACAGCGTAACTTCACCATAAAGCAACATTTCACTGGATTGGCTAGCAAGGAGTGATGCTATTGGAAAACAGTATATATATATTTTTTTTAATGGGAAGCTTTACTCCATATTTACACGTAAAAGTGTAGTTGAAAGTTACCTTTCTGCACAGGCACTCTGACAATGACCTATCGTCATTTTTCTTAGATCGTAGAACACTGTGGCTTTGAGAGTCCTATCTTCCACATTTTCTTGAAAACATCCAATGTATGTACCTGAAAAAGGAAACAAATCTGCTTTAGCATAAAGCAAAAGTAGTTCACATTAAAGTAACAAATTTCCTGTCCTAGGATGACCATTCTGACTGATCATACTGTATCACCTAGGGCAGGGGTCTCTAAACTTTTCAAAGTGCCAGTCTACTGTCCTTCAGACTTTAGGAGGGCCGGATTGTGGCCAGTGGGGGGTAGAAAATGTCCTGGGCCCAGCATTTGTGAGAATAAATATGGCCTCAGGGTTGATGGTCAGCAGGAGGGGTAGTGCCCTATTATTGGTATTAGTAGGAGGAGTAGTGCCCCATTATTTGTATTAGGAGTAGTGCCCCATTATTGGTATTAGCAGGAGGAGTAGAATTCCATCATTGGTATCAGTGGAGGAAATGGTGCCCCATTGCTGGTGTCAGTGAAAGGAATAGTGCCCCAAGGGCCAGATAAAGGCTAGCAAAGGGCCACATCTGGCCCTTGGGCCGCAGTTTGGAGACCCCTGACCTAGGGGAAGAAGCATGTTAGGACTACAGAACATCTCTCCCTTTTTCATTTTTCTGGCTAACAAAGTTTTTTGAAAAAAATGCCTACTTATCCTCTGAAGAAATTTAGTGCCCTTGTCACTTCCTGCGAGTTGAACTCGAAGCATGAAACAATGTTTTTAATTTTCTTCTGTGAACTATTAATCTCATCACGCCCCTAAGGACATGAACAAAGATGGACATACTGTATATACTGTATTCCAGCTCAGGTGGCAACCATTGCCCCTTCATAAATACAGCAGAGGAGTGAGAATAGACAGAAAGTGTGTTCTTGGTAAGATTCCCTGCTAAAAATAAAAGGAAGAAAAATAAACCCTGAAAAAGCAAAACTAATGTAGCAATCATCTAATGATTAGTAACTTGTAATATGGCACTTTTTTGTTTTGAAGTTTATATAGGTTTTAATTTATCTGTAATTGCTACATTCAGCATTGATGGATTAAGTCAAAGGTTGAAAAAACTAGAATAGTTGTACTGTATGTTTGTCCCTGAAGCCATCTTTATAAAAACTTTCCCTTCCCTTTTTGCTCCATCCGCCTGGCTATCTTTTTATGATATTGATGATACTGTTTCTATGCTGTCATAGTTAAATGGTAAATATACAGGGTCAGGCTCTTTCACAAAGGCCTTCCAATATGATACTTTTGTACTTTGTTGTTATATGGTGCATCAGGAAAGTATTCACAGCTCTTCACTTTTTCCACATTTTGTTATGTTACAGCCTTATTCCAAAATGGATTAACCACTTCAACCACCTAGAAGGATTTGCCCCCTTCCTGACAAGGCCATTTTTTGCGATACAGCACTGCGTCACTTTAACAGACAATTGCGCGGTCGTGAGACGTTGTACCAAAACAAAATTTATATCCTTTTTTTCCCCACAAATAGAGCTTTCTTTTGGTGGTATTTGATCATCACTGTCTGCGATTTTTATCAGGACTGCAGCATTGCGGCGGACAGATCGGACACTTTTGACACTATTTTTGGGACGATTGACATTTATATAGCGATCAGAGCTAAAAATAGCCACTGATTACTGTATAAAGGTCACTGGCAGGGAAGGGGTTATCACAAGGGGGGAATTAAGGGATTAACTGTGTTCCCTAGGTGTGTTCTAACTGTGGGGGGTGGGGGGGTGGGACTGACTGGGGGAGGAGACCGATCGGTGTTCCTACTTAGTTCCTACTTTATTGGAACATGTACATGCATATCTATAATGCTGCTGTAATTTTTGACTCTTTATTTGAAGAAATTAAAGTGGTTGTAAAGGTTATGTTTTATATATTATTCAAATAACAGACATATTATACTTGCTTACTCTGTGCAATGGTTTAGCACAAAGCAGCCCCAAACCTCCTTTTCTGGGGTCCCACACTGGCGCTGTCTGCTTCTCCTTTTCTGTGTCTACCCCCATAGCAAGCAGACGTGCAGGCTCTCTGCCAAGTTGGGCTGTGTGTGTCAATAGACCCCTCGCTTTCTCCTCACATGATTTGACTGACAGCAGCAGAAGCCAATGGCTCTCGCTGCTCTCAGCCAAGCCTGTGAGACAGGGGAGAGGAGAGAGAAGAGTTGCAGACAGACACAGCGCTGGATCGATACAGGACTTAGATAAATGTGTAGGAAGGGCCTGAGGAGCACTGCTATTAGAAGGTTTTTTTTACCTTAATGCAGAGAATGCATTAAAGTGGTAGTAAAGCCTTTTTTTTCACTTGCACCTACAGGTAAACCTATAATAAGGCTTACCTGTAGGTACAGTGAATATCTCCTATACTTGCACAGTTTAGGAGATATTCACACTACATGCAGCCGTGCCACCGCTTTAGAGCTCCATGCCGTGGCCATTACTCCTGCATGCATCACGGCTCACCCGTAAAAAAGAGCGGGTAAAGATGGAAGCCCTGTCAGTAGTGACAGTGCGCCGCTGGAGGGCTTTGTTCGAAGGTAAGCATTTCATAATGTGCTGGTATGAGATGATACTGGCACATTACGCCATTGTCTTGCAGGATTTTCTTAAATTTTTTTAAAGGATGTGGTTTACTACTGCTTTAAGGTAAAAAACCTTTCCTTTACAACCACTTTAACATTAGTAAAGTATATAGAAATAAATATAGAAACTACATGGGCTTTCATAATTTTTTCTTCAAGTTTTAAAACTGATCTTTTTTGTATCATTTATTTACATGGGCTTTCCATGACTTGCTCTATTAGGCCACTTTCACACTTATGCACTTTACAGGCTTTTTAGCGCTAAAAAATAGCTCCTGCAAAGCACCTAAAAAGCGCCTCTCCTGTCACTCCAGTGTTAAAGCCCGAGTGCTTTCACACTGGAGCGGTGTGCTTGTGGTACGTTAAAAAAAAGTCCTGCAAGCAGCATCTATGGGGTGCTTTAGGAACAGTGTATACACTACTCCTAAAGTGCCCCTGCCCATTGAAATCAATAGGCAGTGCCGCTGAAGCGCCTGCAAATCGCTTCAGCAGCGGCGCTACACGGACGCTATTAACCCCTTCAACGGCCGCTAGCGGGGGTTAAAGGCTCCCCGCTAGCACCTGAAAAATGACTCTAAAATGCCGGTAAAGTGCCGCTATTTTTAGCGGCGCTTTACCGTCATTTTGGCGTCATTTTTCGGCGCCCCCGCCCCAGTGTGATAGTGTCCTTATAATAGTGCTACGATAGCATTAACATAGTCCTACAATCATTAACAAGAAGTTAGGGTTTCTACATTCTCACTCCACGCATGTCACAAAATGTATCTCTCCGTGCCTGTTTCGTCACATACATTTTCAGGTCAATTTGCTTGGCAACTACTGCTTTGTCATCATATGGATGCATACAGTTGAACTCCCTCTACTAGGAGGGTAATTGGAATTTGTATGATTTCCATCTTAGGCTTGTATTCACCTGTATCATCTGTTACCTTCATTTACGTCTCAGATGTAATTTGTGTAATTTATTTGTATAAGGAGGATGTAAGTTGGTTATATCACTTCACAGTGTTTCTAAAGTGAGACTATTTTGCGGAAACAAAATTGTAAAAATGTGGATGGACAGCCAACCAGGAACAATGAGCGCTTTCAGCCTGTAGGAAATAAAATATAGGAAAATATATGATATTGCTGGGTTATTTTAAAGTGTCACTAAAACCACATCATAAAAAAACTATCAGTAAATGCTGTATTATGTGCTGGTCATAATCAGTCAGTCACTATGAGATTAATTTTCTGTATTCTGCAAAAAACCTGGTTGATCCTGCCGTTTTCCATCTCCCCCTTCTGCTCAAGTCCCCAAATCAGCTAGGGATTTTGCAGAGTAGTATTGGCAGTTTTGCACATGCTCAGGGAGTTTCTATACTGAGTATTTCCTCCCTATCACATCTGTGCAGCCCATGTGACTGTAGAGTCACACATGTGGGCATATACACAGTGGTAAATGAAAGCCCACTCCCTCCCTCCTCCTACATGCCCACTAAAAAGCTAAACACAATGGGGGCTAGATATTACATGTAGATTGATGGAGGCTTCAGCTCTTATTCTAAGACCCCTTTCACACTGAGGCGCTTTACAGGTGACACAGCGCTAAAAATAGTGCCTGTAAAGAGCCTCTCCTGTCTCTCCAGTGTGAAAGCCTGACGGCTTTTACACTGGAGCGGTGCGCTGGCAGGATGCTTAAAAAACTCCCGCAAGCAGCATCTTTGGAGCGGTGAAGGAGCGGTGTATACACCGCTCCTTCACCGCTCCTGCATATTGAACTGAATGGGTACTGCTGCCGAACCGCCGGCAAAGCGCTGCCGCAGTAGTGCTCTGCGGGTCATTTTAACCCATTTTCGCTTGCTAGCGGAGGTTGAAACCACCCTGCTAGCGACCGAAGACCCTGCAAAAACAACGGTAAAGCATCGCTAAAAATAGCAGCGCTTTACCGACGACGGCGCCAACGCCACAGTGTGAAAGGGGCGTAAGACACATATTGGAGGAACATGACATGTGACTGGCAGAAATTCACCCACACCATGTTATTGCCAAGAAATAATAAATATTTAACCACTTCCCGCCCGGCCTATAGCGGATTGACGTCCGGGAAGTGGTTGCGTTATCCTGACTGGGCGTCATATGGGCATCGCGACGATCGGTGGAGCGGTGTGTCAGCCTGACACACCGCTCCACCGATCTTGGTAAAGAGCCTCCGGCGGAGGCTCTTTACCACGTGATCAACCGTGTCCAATCACGACTGATCACGATGTCAATAGGAAGAGCCATTGATCGGCTTTTCCTCACTTGCGTCTGACAGAAGCGAGTAGAGGAGAGCCGATCAGCGGCTCTCCTGACAGGGGGAGTCTGCGCTGATTGTTTATCAGCGCAGCCCCCCCTCAGATCACCACACTGGACCACCAGGGATCGCCACTAGGACCACCAGGGAAGGGGCAACATGTGGCTGGCCAGGTATGTACCCCATGGCCATCCACATGTGCCCAATCTGTGCCAATCAGTGCCCACAAATGGGCACTGATTGTCACCATTATGTTTCAGTTATGCCCAGCAATGCCACCAATCAGTTTATTCAATGCTACCAAGCAGTGTCATCAGTGCCACCTGTCAGTGCCCATCGGTGCCACCTGTCAGTGCCCATCTGTGCCCATCAGTGCCCACCTATCAGTGCCCATCAGTGCCACCTATCAGTGCCACCCATAAGTACCCATCAGTGCCACCCATATGTACCAATCAATGCCACCTACGAGTGCCCATCAGTGCTGCCTATGAGTGCCCATCAGTGCTGCCTATGAGTGCCCATCCGTGCCACCTATGAGTGCCCATCAGTGCCGCATACCAGTGCCACCTATCAGTGCCCATCAGTGCCACCTATCAGTGCCCATCAGTGCCGCCTATCAGTGCCCATAATCAGTGCCCGTAAGTGCCACCTCATCAGTGCCACCTCATTGGTGCCACCTCATCGGTGCCCATCAGTGCCGCTGTATCAGTGCCCATCAGTGCAGCCATATCAGTGCCCGTAATTGAAGAAGAAAACCTACTTATTTACAAAAAATTTTAACAGAAACAAAGAAAAACTTGTTTTTTTTTCAAAATTTTCTGTCTTTTTTTATTTGTTGCGCAAAAAATAAAAACTGCAGAGGTGATCAAATAGCACCAAAAGAAAGCTCTATTTGTGGGAAAGAAAATGATAAAAATTTGTTTGGGTACAGTGTAGCATGACCACACAATTGTCATTCAAATTGCGACAGCGCTGAAAGCTGAAAGTTGGCCTGGGCGGGAAGGTGTCTAAGTGCCTGGTATTGAAGTGGTTAATATTAACTATATATTTTTATGACAATTTAAAACAGTTTATTGATATGAATTATTTATTTTCTGTCTGTATTTCAAAGGCTGGTTTTTTTTTTGTTTCCCTGCAAACAGGCTGGGAAAGAGTTGCATCATGTGACAGCTGTATATTGATACGGAAAAAAGATACTTAGCTGTTTTTTGTTTAATAAAAATAATTACAGTACCATCATCCATATACTGAAATAGAAGGGGCAATGTAAATTAAACAGTGTGTGTTTGGTATCACTTTAAGGACCAGGCCTATTTTTCAAACTTGCTGTTTACAAGTTAAAATAATTTTTTTTTTGCTAGAAAATTACTTAGAACCCCCAAACATTATATATTTTCCTTTTCAGACACCCTAGAGAATAAAATGGCGGTCGTTGCAATACTTTATGTCACACTTTTTTTGTGCAGCGGTCTTACAAACAAAATTTTTTGGGAAAAAATTAAAAAATTTCAATTCAAAAATATGAAAACAGCAAAGTTAGCCCAATTTTTTTATACTGTGAAAGATAATATTACGCCGAGTAAATTGGCACCTAACATGTCATGCTTCAAAATTGCGCCGCTTGTGGAATGGCGACAAACTTTGACCCTTAAAAATCTCCATAGGTGAAGTTTAAAAGTTTCTACAGGTTACCAGTTTTGAGTTAGAGGAGATCTTTAGCTAGAATTATTGTTCTCGCTCTAATGATTGCGGCGATGCCTCACACATCAGGTTTGAACACCGTTTACATATGCGGGCGCGACTTACATATGCGTTCGAATCTGCACATGAGCACGGCGGGACGGGACGCTTTCAATTTTTAATTTTTTTTCTTATTTATTTTACTTTTTATTTTTTATTTTTACACTGTCCTTTAAAAACAAATAATTGGATCACTTTTATTCCTATTAGAAGGAATATAAATATCCCTTGTAATAGAAATAAATTATCATAGGACCTCTTTAATGTAAGATCTGGGGTCAAAAAGATCCCACATCTCACATTTACACTTAAATGCAATAAAAAAAATGTAAAAAATGTTTTTTTATTTTTTCAATTAAAAAAAAATTTCCTTTTTAATGCCGTTGGGCGGAAGTGACATTTGACGTAGCTTCCATCATTCAACATCATAGAGTCGCGTGGGGGCCATCATTCCCTCACTCGACACAGTGCCCCAGAGGGGAAAGGATTGGATTGTCTCTGCCGCTACTGGCGGGTCCGGTAAGCGGCAGAGACAACCGACACACGGTGTGAGGGAATTGGGCACCTCTCCCGCCGCTAATAAAAGTTGCAGCGAATCCACCGCAGAGACCATTTTTATCATAAAGAGGACCGCCCGCCGTTTCAGAAAATACCGGGGTCATGGCAGCTATCTGCTGGCATAACCCCGCTACTCTACATCAAAGTACCAACGTACAATGACGGTAGTTTGCGTTAAGTGAACCTGTGCCCAGATAATGCACACTAAGGTATTTACATATTCTAAACAAACAGTAAAATCGCTTTTTTAAAAGCCCTCATTCACATCTGTATCTACAGTATAGGCAAGGTGTAAAAAGTTCACAATACAGGCACTAACATTTAAGCTTTTTTTCAAAGCAGATCTTAGTGGTTCTTTAAAGCGGAGTTCCACCCATAAAATCAGCTTTACATTATTGTGCAGCAATTAACATAACTGATGATTTGGAGAAAAAACATTTTTTTTTACTTACTATTTCAGGCCTTTTGCTATGTGGTCTCCTGTAATCTGCCCCCTTCCTCTCCGCGGCGCCTGACGTCATTTCCCTCGGCGCCTGTGCGCGTTAGTGCTCCTGGGAAATGTGTCATCATTTCCCAGGAGTCAGTAGGCAGCGCCGATGGCTAGAATCGAGGTATTTGGTAACCTGTGAAGTTTCCTGCGCAGCTACGTGCTTTTACTGCGCATGCGCAAGAACGGGTGGTGCATGCTGGGAATACAGCAGCGCCGTATCCTGGAAGATTATGCTTGTGGGCTTCGCCTGCCCACAAGTAAGATGGGAATGCCCGAGAAGGCTGCATCAAAGGCAATTTTTTAAATAAAATAATAATAAATGCAGCACTAATGACAAGAGTAACCAATGTTTAATATACATTCTGCAATAGTAAGAGATCGTTTAAAAAAAAAAAAAAAAATCATATATGTGGGTGGAACTCCGCTTTAATGTAAACAACCGACAGGTGTTTCTAAGCTGTTAGAAACTGACTTATATTCCTGTATATGTATCATCTGTGTATTTAGCTATAGAGTTTAGATTTAACATTTATATAATAAATACATTTTTAACCACTTAAGGACCGCCCACCGCATATATACTGTGGCAGGGCGGCTCTATTGCTCGAAACAACATACCTGTACTTTCTTTCATGCAATACATAGGGTGGGCGCATGCACGGAGGAGGAGCTGATGCGCGTGTCCAGCGGACCCGGTGTCCGCCGGCCACCCACGATCGCTTCCTAGAGAGGCAGATCGGGAATCTGCCTATGTAAACAAGGCAGATCCCCGTTCTGACAAGGAGAGAACATGGAGATCGTTAGTTCCTAGTAATCAGGAACAGCTATCTCGGTGTTCTTCCTGTCGGTACTTCCCCCACACAGTTAGAAACACACTGAGGGAACACATTTAACCCTTTGGTTGCCCCTGTAGTTAACCCCTTCCCTGCCAGTGTCATTTACATAGTGATCAGTGCATTTTTTTTAGCACTGATCACTATATTGGTGTCACTGGTCCCCAAAAAGTGTCAGTTAGGGTCAGATTTGTCTGACGCAATATCGCAGTCCCGCTAAAAATCGCAGATTGCTGTCATTGCTAGTAAAAACAATAAAAAAAAATAAAACACTATATGCTTATTGGTATTTTTTTTTACTAAAAATATGTAGCAGAATACACATTGGCCTAAATTGATAAAAAATAGGGTTTTTTTTTTTAGTTTTTTTTTTTTTTTTGAATATTATATTGAATATTAATTTATTTTTGAGTATTATAGCAGAAAGTAAAAAATATTGTTTTCAAAATTGTCAGTCTGCATTTGTTTCTAGCGCAAAAAAGAAAAAAAATGCAGAGGTGATCAAATACCACCAAAAGAAAGCTCTATTTATGTGGAAAAAAGGACATTTTATTTGGATACAGCGTAGCACGCCCGCGCAATTGTCAGTTAAAATAACAGAGTGCCGTTTAGCAAAAAATGGCCTGGTCATTAAGGGGGTAAATCCTTCCGGGGCTGTGGTAATTGCATTATATCTTTTGCATTTTTTTTTCTAGCTGGGTGATACTGTATCTTTGTAATCTGCAATAATTACACTTACAAGACAGTAGCGCAATGACTGGAATAGTTAAAATTTTTAGCAGTTTTGCTGTAATTCATACATCTGCATGAATCTACATAACAAAACGTCAATAGCATGCTGTGCTAAATAAAGTAATGATCACTATAGTGATGGATCAGTGAATCCTAATCACAGTGGTTCAAGGACAACAAAATGTTGTTTAACCGAGCTTTATTCTGTTTTGTTGAAATATCGTGATAGCATGAAAGGATATTCCAAGGCAGGTCTTGTAGAAAATGTATGTGTGATAAAAAAGCTCAAACTGCACATTTCATATTACAAATGATTTGGGCAAATTGTAAGATGATATTTATTTTTCACAAAGCACAAAAAAGTAAGCATAAGCGTATACTGGAAATAAAAGGACTGGCTGTTGAATTCTAGACTGCGCTATGTCAATGCACAAAATGTGCACAAGCAGAATAGGTCACTTTTCAAGGCTAGAAAAGGAACATGAATGGTTGTTGTTTTCTATAGTGATCTGTAGCACAAATATTTCTACACCTCAGTTTTTTGTTAAGGAAACTGAGATATTTTGCACTATATAGTGGCAAGAAAAAGCATGTGAACCCCTTGGAATTAACTGGAGAAATATGCCATAATAGATTATCTGATTCTCAACTAAAGCCTAGTACACACAGGCCAAATGTCAGGCAGCATCGGCTGGTTCAATAAAAACCAGCCGACAATCAGCTTGGGTGAACGGGTCACGATCGAAAAAGGTCTGCCGACTGACTCCTGGTTAGTGCTCTCAGCCAATGGCTGAGAGCGCTGACTGGAATGTTCTGGTAGAGGGGCCGTCCCCCTATCAGAACACATTAGCACAGCGGGGGAGATCACTGTATTAACAGCGGTTTGTTAGTGTAGCGGCTTCGACCTGAGCTGTCAGGTTTTTTTCGTTCAAAAAAAAAACTTGTAGTGTGTACTAGGCAAAACAATGGACAAACACAATGTGCTTAAGCAGATAACACACACATTTCTAATTTCTTGTGTCATTATTAAACACACCCTTTAAACGTCAATGGAGGAAAAAGTGACTAATTAATTCAATGAAAGCTAATTGGAGTCAGCAGCTTTCACACCTGGAGTCTAAATAATGAAATTAGTTGGAGCCTAGGTTCACATTGATGCAATTTGGCATGCGATTTGGCATGTCAAATTGCACGGCGAATCTGCATCTATTGCTGGCAATGGCACCGCGCCGATTCCCAAATGTAGTTTCTGTACTACTTTTGGCAACTTCCGCACAGATGTCCCTGAAATCGCCCCCGAAGTCGGACTGACATGCAGGTATGAAATCATGCGAGTTCAGCTGAACTTGCACAATTTCAATCCCGCAGCAGTGTGAACCTGGGCAAAAGGTGTAGTTTAGATCTACTTTGATTGATAAAAGACACTCAAACATTTTAAGATTGGTGTTCAGAAGCAGCATCAGCTGATGTGAACTACGCCTCACTAAAAGAAGCTCTCTGAAGACATCCAATCAAAAGTAGTTAATCTGTATATAGCTGGGAAAGGATACACAGCAGTCTTAACGTGTTTAGGCTTCCATCAGTCAACAATTAGACACATTTTCTATAAATTGAGGCAGTTTGGTACTGTGGCTACTTTTCCTAGAAATGGGTGCTTAGCCAAGATGACTCCCAAGTCGCAATGCAGAATCCTCAATGAGGTAAAGAAGAACCCATGAGTAACAACTAAAGGCTTGAAGACATAATTGGAACTGGCAAACATCCCTATTCATGAGTCCACCATGACTAAGTCTTCAAACAGGCATGGTGTCCATGACAGAACACCATGGAGGAAGACGCTGCTCTTGGGAAAGCTTGCCAAAGAGCTAATCCACACCTTTACTGGGAAAATGTTTTGTGGACTTATAAATCAAAACTTGAATTGTTTGTGAAGAATACTCAGTACTATGTATAGCACAAAAAAGGGCACAGTGTACCAACATCAAAACATCATCCCAATGGTGAAGTATGGTGGAGGGAACATCATGATTTGGGCATGCTTTGCTACCTCAGGGTCAGGACCACTTGCAATCATCAAGATGAAATTAATTCCCAAGTTTACCAAAATAGATACCAAAATGTCAGGGTAGGTGTCCACCAGCTGAAGCTTAGTATAAGTTGGATGAAGCAGCAGGCAAATAACTCTAAGCATCAAAATAAATCCACCACAGACTGGCTTCATAAAAAAGAAAATGTGCCTTTTGGAGCAGCCCGGTCAGAACCCAGACCTTAACCTTATAGAGATGCTGTTGAATGACCTCAAGAGAGCCGGCCACACCTGACATCCTACAAATGTGTCTGAGCTGAAGCAGTTTTGTAAAGAGGAATGGTCAAAAATTCCTCCTGAATGTGCAGGTCTGATCAAAAGCAGAAGTCATTGCTGCCAAAGGCGGTTTGACCAGCTATTAACTCCAAGGGTTCACTTACTTTTTCCTATATCACTGTGAATGTTTAATGGGTGTGCTCAATAAAGGCACAAGAAATTAGAATTGTTTGTGTGTTATCAGTTTAAGCATACTGTGTTTGGCTATGGTTGTGACTTAAATGAGGATCAGATCACATTTTACATGTTTTATGTCATTGCAGACCTCTCTAACAGGAAATGCTATTTGCATGGCTGTACTTGGCTGAAAGCCCAACTCTACCATTAAAAAAAAAAAAAAAAAAAAAATTCAGGCCCTCAAATAAAAGTGGTAGTAAAGACTGCTTGTTCATTTATACCTATAGGTAAGCCTATTATAATAAGGCTTGCATGTATGTGCGGTAAATATCTCCCAAACATGCTCCGTTTAGGAAATATTTACTATAGTAGCTGTGGTGATGTCACTGGTACATGTGCACTGTGCGCTCAAAGGACGACCACTGTCTGAGCTGCAGTCGTGACTCCCACGCGACTTGGAAATTCAAACAGCCGGAGCCCCTGAACCTGGAAGGAACACAGGGTGAAGATGGAAGCCCTTTAAAGGTAAGTCTTTTAGAATGTGCAAGTATTTCAAGGTGGGGGTAGGAAGTGCAGCACCTGGAATTTCAGGTAGGGAGAGCACAGAAACAACAACAAGCTAGTGGGTAAATCATCTAACACTGCCGACTCTGTTGGCTATTTTATCTGTTAAACCTTTAGAGCCCTTTCACACTGGGGAGGTTTGCAGGCGTTATTGCGCTAAAAATACTGCCTGCAAACCGACCCAAAACAGCCTCTACTGTTTGTTCAATGTGAAAGCCCGAGGGCTTTCACACTGAAGTGGTGCGCTGGCAGGAGAAGAAAAAAACTCCTGCAAGCCGCATCTTTGGATTGGTGAAGGAGCGGTGTATTTACCACTCCTAAACCGCTCCTGCCCATTGAAATCAATGGGGCAGCGCGGCAATACCGCGGCTATAGCCGTGCTATGCGAGCGGTTTTAACCCTTTTTCGGCCGCCAGCGGGGGTTAAAACCGCACCGCTAGCGACCGAATACTGCCGCAAAAACGGCGGTAAAACAGCGCTAAAAATAGCGCTTTTTTACCGCCGACACCCCCACCACCCCAGTGTGAAAGGGGCCTTAGACCCCTTTTACACCAAGGCATTTTTACAGCGGTTTAGCGCTAAAATTAAAATGCTCATAAAACGCTCCCCATGCATCTCAATGGACCCTTTCATACTGAGGCATTGCGCTGGCGGGGTGTTGAGAAAAGTTCTGCAAGCAGCATCTTTGGAGCAGCTTTTGGGCGTTGAAAAAAGTGCTTCAAAAACGCCCCTCTCCATTGAAATGAATTGAAAACGCTGTAAAAACGCCTGAATAGCGCCTATAATCCGCCCTGAGCTGTAGAAAATTCACATGATCTCACAAAAAGGTAAACATGCTAGCAGAAAAGAGAGCATCTACAACAACAGGACTGAACTTGTGGGAAGGTCAGAGTGATTAAACAGACCATCAAAGTGCCAAAAAAAAGAATTAAATCCCAGAAAAATGAAAATTTGAAGTAAAACAAGACACTGCTTGTTACTTTACAAGACACTGCTTATTTTACATGATCTCACAAAGGATAAACATGCAAGCAGAAAGATAGCATCAATAACACATGCTTCAATAACGCTTGAAAAACGCTGTTAAAACGCCTGCAGCGTTGCGTTAATTTTACAGATAACGCCCCTAAAACGCTGTAAAAACGTGGTAATAACGCTAAGGCGTTTTAGGGTGTTTTTGAAGCGCCTTGGTGTGAAAGGAGTCTTAGTAAAGCACCTTCAACCCAACACTTGTGTACTGTACTCATACCAACAATTCAGACCAAGTAAGAGGCCTTTCACACTGGGGCGGTTTGCAAGCGTTATTGCGCTAAAAATACCACCTGCAAACCGACCCAAAACAGCCTCTACTGTTTGTTCAGTGTGAAAGCCCGAGGGCTTTCACACTGAAGCGGTGCGCTGGCAGGAGAAGAAAAAAACTCCTGCAAGCCGCATCTTTGGAGCGGTGAAGGAGCGGTGTATTCACCGCTCCTAAACTGCTCCTGCTCATTGAAATCAATGGGGCAGCGCGGCTATACCGCGGCTATAGCCACGCTATGCAAGCGGATTTAACCCTTTTTTGGCTGCCAGCGGGGGTTAAAACCGCACCGCTAGCGGCCGAATACCGCCGCAAAAATGACGGTAAAACAGCGCTAAAAATAGCGCTGTTTTAACCGCCGACGCCCCCAGTGTGAAAGGGGCCTAAAACATCCAAAAATAATGGCTTGATGGCCTATAGCTGGAAAAAGGCAACTGTCACATCACTCTATTTGATTAAACATCTCCAAAAATGATAAAAATCTATTTCCATTATAGAGAAAAGAAATGTATCTAACAATATAGCCAACAGAGAATGGAAATGGCACTTTAACAAAGTGAATATGGTAAAAAATTCATTTTTAACAAATATTTCAAATGGACCATAGCAACATTGCTTTAAAAAAGTAAATGGTGCTCAAATTGATATAAAGTGTTTTACAATCTGTCGTTCTAATATTTGTAATGGTTCACATAAATTCTGTGAATGGTTGCAAGTTTTGCACATCAAAGAAAAACAGAATTTTTATTGTTAATGTAGTGAAAAATAGGTTTATTTTACTATTTATGTGTTAATCATTATATATCCTCATTGAGTATTACTGCTAAAGCTGTTGGAAAGCGAATACAGTGTAGTCCTGGTTGTTAGTTCATTTTCCCTGTAAAACCTAGGTCATACAAATGTTTAAATCATTTTTAATCACAATGCACTGTTTCCAGATACACATTGGAGGTTATTTACTAAAGGAAAATCTACTTCGCACTGCAAGTGCACTTGGAAGTAAAGTCGCTGTAGATCCGAGGGGGACATGCAAGGAACATAAAAAACAGCATTTTAGCTTGCACATGATTGGATGATAAAATCATCAGAGCTTCCACTCATTTCAGATCCACCCCTTAGATTTAGGGCGACTGCACTTTCAAGTGCACTTGCAGTTGAAAGTGGATTTGCCTTTCGTAAATAACCCCCATGGACTGTTAGGCAGAACTGGTACCTTTCTGGGGGTTAGTGAGCAGAATTGTCACATCAACTTAGAATACCTTTTCATTAACCTCTTCAAGTTTCATTTTGCTTAAAAAAAAATTCCAACCTTATTAAAATACACCAATGACAAGAAGCAAGGAACATATTCATCACTCCTGCGCTGTAAACAGAAGCAATACTTTTTCTATGCATATCATAAATGTATCATCAATTGTAATTTTTTTTTTTTTTTTTTTTAATACAGGCAGTGTAAGTACCTGAATATAACTTGGCATTGCCTTCTTGTAGGCCCTATACAACAGAACACAGATTGGAAGAGGAAGACGTTGCTCAAGGAACAGTCAGTTGTGACGACTGTGCTAATGTGCTAACAGAAAGAAAATCTCACCAGTCTACTGTGTTTCCTTCATTGTCAAATCAAAAGCTGGGGAAGGGATAAGACCCGTATGTGTTACTCAACTGCAGCAGATAAAAATCAGGTCTTCCACTCTGAAACACGGGGCTGTGCTGTGTGCCAGAGCAGGACTAGATGGACAGATATACAAATCCTTTGATGGATATACTGCAATGTATGCCCCTTAGGTGTTGCACCTACAGTATGTATCAAGCTGCTCGCCTAGACTTCAGCATTTTAAGTAAAGAAAAAAGGGCAGGACATCTTAGTCAGATCTAGCCCTGCTGTTTACCCCTATTGGTCTTCACCTCCTAGAGAGAAAACAATTCACAGCAACTATGCTTTTACGTCTTCAAACATGGAATTTATTTCATGTTGTACACTATCAACAATCTAAAGATCTAGCAGCATATAACTCCAAGAAAAATGGCACTACACAATAGTTTAACTCCATATTTATGCAATCTGCATTTTTAACTCAAAATTCCAAGATTATACTGTCAGATTTTGATTCAATTTTATATTGTCAAAATCTAAACAATTCAAAATAAAATGTGTGTATGTAAGACAGAGGGAGTTATTATGTGTAGTTAAACAAGGGTACCTACCTTCATTTACAACTGTGTGCTTTTGTAATTTTGATACTGTGCCTTGACTTTGTTCTCTGTCATTTACAAAATTATGGAACCATCTTCTTCTGAGTTGCCTTAACTCTGAGTTTCGAGATATATGCCAAAGTGGCTGATCAAGCAAAGTATGTCTTGAATTAGTCAATGACTTGCTTTTAAGGTTTCCAGCCATAAATCCATTAGTGTTCCAGTATGTGGATTGAAATATCCTTTGATCCACTGGTGTCAAGCTGTCAATTGAAGAGCCCTGAGACCAGGCTGTTCCCCTGTTGTTTTGTTGGATGACCAAATAAGACCTTTGCAGAAGCAACAAGCTTCCAGCCATTAAGTAAGCAACGGTTAGAAAAAAGAGAAAAAACTGAGCCCGCCTTAGAAATTTCTGTAGACTAAAAAAAGGTTTGGCCATGCCCCCTCTACAAAAAACTTTAAAAAGAAAATCAAACAAAAAAAAAAAAACAAAAAAAACAAAATTACACTGATTGGTTGTCCTGTCAACTGAAATTATAAAATGTAAGTTTCAATTAAAACATGTTTCTGGAAAATTAATTCATGTCCCTTCAAAGTTCCCATGTGGCATGACGACATTCTAGTTATGTATAACATCTTCTCTGTAAATCCAGTAAAAGGCTTGACAATATTCGCTCCATTATCTGAGATGTTTTAGGATGTTTCCTCTGTTACATAGACCCTGAAAAATAAATAATGATATAAATGCATTGATTGTTTTACATTTAGCTACATTTGTGTTTGAAACTATGGAATAAAAAAGAAAAATTTACAACCTAAAATGTATGTTACTGCAAAACTCTTATAACAGCAAGTCACACTAAATGGTCAATACACACACACACACACACACAAGTGAATTTCCTGTTTTTGTTACATGTTGGAAAGTTAAAGTGACCAGCCTGGGAAAGAAAAAGACTTACCTATTTGGTGGTTGGCAACTCTAAATACATTTTTAATCAAAGCAGAGATATGACAACTGGTATCTGACACTTTTGATTATTTTAGATGCCTTGTCCTCCCATGTACTTTGGTACCACCCTCTAGTCACAACTTCACTATAGGACACAAAAATGATAATGCGGAAATAAAGTACACAGCACTTGTACAAAACTCATGGGCATGTGTAAGATGCAGAAGATTTTTTGGACACAATAGCTGTGCAAGTGAGAAAAGATTAGAGTCAGTGCGTAAATGAGATTTAAGTACTGTTCTTCTCTTGGTGTACCCATAGCCTCACGCTGACCAGCTACCTTCAATAGTTTAAGTCAGTGACCTGGAACATGTATGTAGATCAGAAATTCTGACTTTTCTGAAATGCAAGTCTCTTCTAAGTCAGAGGGATTTTACTAAAGGCAAGCAGGCTGGTCAATTTGCAAGGGCATTTACACCTTTCAAGGGAATTTTCCCTTACCTTAGAGAACATGGGGAAACATGGTGAAAACTCATGCCAAGAATATCCAATTACATGCAAAAGAAAAAAGCGAAGGGAGAGCTGCAGATGCTGGAACATGTTACACGTTCTACTCTACAAACAGGTGGACCATGTTCTAAAAGTGAACTTAGTCTTTATATAACAACTTTTTTCATTCTAGCATTCTGACCTAAGTCCCCAGTCTAAGTCTCTCACTGCCATTGGTTCCGGTGTGGGGAACCCAGATCGAGCACTGCGATTGTGCCCCAAGGTCACCAGTTCCTACTGTCCTACTGTGATGACATCATCCTCGAATCTTTCCTAAGAGGTCCCCACTGAGAACCATTAACCACTTCAATACAGGGCATTTTTACCCCCTTCCTGCCCAGGCCAATTTTCAGCTTTTAGCGCTGTAACATTTTCAATGACAATTCAATTGTACCCAAATGAAATTTTTATCATTTTTTTCCCCACAAATAGAGCTGTCTTTTGGTGGTGTTTGATCACCTCTGTGGTTTTTATTTTTTGCGTTATAAACAAAAAAAGCGACAATTTTGAAAAAAAACACAATATTTTTTACTTTTTGCTATAATAATTATCCCCAATTTAAAAAAAATAAATACATTTTTCATCAGTTTAGGCCGATATGTATTCTTCTACATATTTTTGGTAAAAAAAAATAAGCGTATATAGATTGGTTTGCGCAAAAGTTATAGCGCCTACAAAATAGGGGATAGATTTATGGCATTTTTATTATTTTTTTTTACTAGTGGCGGCGATCTGCGATATTTATCGTGACTGCAACATTGCGGCGGACACATCGGACACTATTTTGGGACACTTTTGACACATTTTTGGGACGATTGACAACTATACAGCAATCAGTGCTATAAATATGCACTGATTACGTATAAATGTCACTGGCAGGGATGGAGTTAACACTAGGGGGCGATCAAGGGGTTAAATGTGTTACCTAGGGAGTGATTCTAACTGTGGGGGGAGGGGACTAACAAGGGGAGGAGATCGATCGGTGTTCCTATATACTAGGAACACACGATTGGTCTCCTCTCCCCTGACAGGATGTGGATCTGTGTGTTTGCACACACAGATCAACGTTCCTGTTCTGTCACCAGCAATCACGGATGCCTCCGGCGGTGCACACGCGCCCCCTATACAGTTGGAAAGCCAAGGACGTCATATGTAGTGTTAAGTGATGGCAGCTTTAGATAAGTTAAAAAGGACATTTAGATAGATTTTTTTTTTTACTATAGTGATCAGTTAGATGGAGGTGGAAGGGAGGGTGAAAGGGAGATATTTCTATCCCAGATATATATATGTACAGTTAGATCCATATATATTTGGACACAGGCACAATTTTCATACTTTTGGCTCTGTATGGTACCAGAATAAAATTAAAACAAAACAATCCAAATTAATTTGAAGTGCAGACTTTCAGCTTTGATTCAAGGGGTAGAACATAAATATATCAAGTACAAATTTTAGGAACTGCAACCATTTTTATACACAGTCCCCCCATTTTCAGGGGCTCAAATGTAATTGGACAAACAAATATAATCATAAATAAAATGTTAATTTTTAATATTTTGTTGAGAATCCTTTACTGGCAATGACTGCCTGAAGTCTGGAACCCATGGACATTACCAAAGACTGAGTTTCCTCCTTTTGGATGCTTTGCCAGGCTCTAACTGCAGCTGTCTTCATTTGTTCTTGGTTTGCGGGTTTTTCTGCCTTTAGTTTGGCCTTCAGCAAGTGAAATGCAGGCTCAATTGGGTTGAGATCAGGTGACTGACTCGGCCATTGCAGAATATTCCACTTCTTTTCCTTCAAAAACTCCTGCGTTGCTTTTGCATTGTGTTTTGGATCATTGTCCATCTGTATTGTGAAGCGGCGTCCAATGAACTTTGCTGCATTTGGCTGAATCTGGGCTGACAGTATATCTCTAAACATTGCAGAATACATCCGTCTGCTTCTGTCTTCTGTCACATCATCAATAAACATGTCCATGCCATCACACTGCCTCCACAATGTTTTACAGATGACGCTGTGTGCTTTGGATCATGAGCTGTGCCAAGCCTTCTCCACACCTTTCTCTTCCCGTCATTCTGGTACAGATTAATCTTAATTTTATCCTTCCAAAAAATGCTTTTCCAGAACTGGTCTGACTTTTATAGATGTTTTTTGGCAAAGTCTAATCTGTCTTTTCTGTTCTTCGGGCTAATGAATGGTTTGCACCTTCTGGTGAACCCTCTGTATTTGCTTTTGTGAAGACTTCTCTTGATTGTCGACTTTGACAATGATATGCCCACTCCTGGAGAGTGTCCACTTGTCTGGATGTTGTGAATGGGTTTTTCTTTACCATAGAGAGGATCCTGCGATCATCCACCACTGTTGTCTTCCATGAACATCCAGGCCTTTTTATGTTGCTGAGCTCACCAGTGTATTCTTCTTTCCTCAGAATGTATCAAACTGTTGATGTGGCCACTCCTAATGTTGCTGCTATCTCTCTGATGGATTTGTTTAATTTTTGAGGCCTTACAATGGCCTGTTTCACTTGCATGGACAGCTCCTTTGAAGGCATGATGTAGGTTCACAGCAATAGAATCCAAATGCAAATACCACACTTAGAATCAACTCCAGACCTTTTACCTGCTTAATTGATGAAGAAATAACAAAGAAGTAGCCCACACCTGGCCATGAAACAGCTTTTGATTCAATTGTCCAATTACTTCTGGTCCCTTGAAAAAGGGGAGTGGCTATTCTTAAGAGCTGTAATTTCTAAACCCTTCCTCCAGTTTGGATGTACAACTCAAATTAAACCCGGGAGTGTGCACTTTCAGTCCATATACATTATATAATTTTAGCTTGAATATGTTTTGGTAACTACCTGAAAAAATCTAAAATTGTGCCTGTGTTCAAATGTATATGGACCTAACTGTATAAAAAAACAGCATTTTAGCTTGCACACGATTGGATGATAAAATCAGCAGAGCTTCCCCTTATTTCAGATCTTCCCCTCGGATCTACAGCGACTGCACTTCCAAAAGCACTTTCAGTGCACTTGTAGTGCAGAGTGACTTTGCCTTTAGTAAATAACCCCCAGGGTCTCAGTGCTCTCTTGTATATTTAGTCTATGTATGAGCTAGAAAAAAAAATCTCAAAAGGTCACTCTTGGCTTCACATTCGCTTCTTTATGCGTAAACTTTTTCAAGGCAATAATATTGTCTTGAGAAAGCTTACAAATGGCAAGTGAAACAGTTGTTGGCTGGATGGATTTTAGCTGTGCTTAAAATATGCTGTTTTTTGCTACAGAATAAATTTTAAAAAAAGTGGGTGAAGCCGAGAGTGCCCTTGTAAGATTTTCTTTTGTATCTTGACCACAGCACTTGGTGAGTCTGTGCATTTCAGAGGCCGAGCTCAACTAATGCATGATTAATTTGTAGGGCAGTTTTTTAGAAGATTAAACACTTTTATTTAAATAATGGTGTCAAGTGTGTGTGCCAGCAACCACGTAAGGAGTACAAAGACAAATGTGTTTTGCCTGCAGTCAAGCATGGTGGTGGGAGTGCCATGGTCTGGGGCTGCATGAGTGCTGCCAGCACTGGAGAACTACAGATCATTGAGGGAACCATGAATACCAACATGTACTGTGACATACCGAAGCAGAGCATGATCTCCTCCCTTGGGAGACTGGGCCGCAGGGGGCATTCCAACATGATAACGACCTTAAACACACTTCCAAGACGACCACTGCCATGCTAAAGAAGCTGCGGGTAAAGGTGATAGCCTGGCCAAGCATGTCTTCAGACCTAAACCCTATTGAGCATCTGTGGGGCATCCTCAAATGGAAGGTGGAGGAGCGCAAGGTCTCTAACATCCACCAGCTTCGTGATGTCATCATGAAGGAGTGGAAGAGGACTCCAGTGGCAACCTGTGAAGCTCTGGCGAACTCCATGCCCAAGAGGGTTAAGACAGTGCTGGAAAATACTGGTGGCCACACAAAATAATGACACTTTGGGCCCAATTTGGACATTTTCACATAGGGGTGTACTCACTTTTATTGCCAGCGGTTTAGACATTAATGGCTGTGTGTTGAGTTATTTTGAGAAGACAGCAAATTTACACTGTTATACAAGCTGTACACTCACTACTTTACATTGTAGCAAAGTGTTATTTCTTCAGGGTTGACACATGAAAAGATATAATAAAATATTTACACAAACGTGAGGGGTGTACTCACTTTTGTGAGATACTGTATGTATTGCATCTGTATATTTAGCTATTTGACTAAAATTCAGGTTTAATCTCTATAACAACTGCACTGGGTCTAATCCTAAGTACCTGTAGTTTTGTGGCTGTGTTGCAGCCATGCAAAGTGGCCAATTTTTCCATAAAAAAAGTTTTGCCCTTGGTTTCTCTCATTATATGCAGGTTTGGAGATTTCATTAACATTACTCTCTATATGCAAAACGCAGAGCAGACTAATTCAATAGTCCTTGCAAGCTCTTTCAAACTACCAAGAGTTGGATCAGGTTTTCTAAGCAGTCAGCTTCTAAGTTGCAGAGAGGTATGTCTCTTTATAACTTTATTTCAGTTTTTTCCTCTGTTGGTATGCCAAAATTAAAAATTATTTTGCTTTGGGTAAAAATGGTCTGTTTATAGCTGTGTTAAAATCAGAATGTCCCAAATTCCTGCTAGAATTAAAAAAAAAGGTTCTGAACTTCATGCTACTGATGAAACAGTAGAGCTTCCTTTTGTACAAGCGCAATCATTCAAGTTGCCGCAACACATAAATTAAAGCTTCTTCGACAGGATATTCCCTTCAAAGTTGCCATTCTCTGCATAAAGACCCCTGATCTGTTCGAGGTACAATTTAAAGTGATCGTAAACCCCTTTTTTTTCATAACAAACATGTTATACATTACTTACCTGCTCTGTGCAATGGTTTTGCACAGAGCAGCCACAATCCTCCTCTTCTCAGGTTTCCCACTGGTGCCCCTCACTGAGTGCTGACCCTAGCAAGCCCCACTTGATCACCTTGATCACACAAACGATGTTACATGAGAAAGTGGAGGCTAGGGTAACTGATATAATGCCAAATACAAAGGAGAGAATTGGCTAGTGGGGTTACCTCTCATAGCCCTAAACCTCAGTAGCCCCCAATATAGGTATAAACAGAAGGAAATCAACCAAAAAAATTGAAATGAACACTGTAGGCCAAAAATTAAAAGGAAATCGGAACTGTGAACTGCAACAATGTGTACACAAACAATGCTAATCACACCATTCATTACTCCAGAATAACAGTGGGTAGCCCAAAACGAAATAATAACCAACTACTTTACAAACTACTAAGTGTGGTGCTGCTGGATACACAGAAGAGGGTGCTCTATCTAGTGTGCAAACAAGGGAAAAGAGGGACACCAGTGCAAACACACCATATTATAGTAGGCAGTAAAAGCACGAAATGTTTTAAATGTAAATATTGCACTTACAAATGTGAGAGGTCATGGGCAGGTAAAGCAAGCTGTAACTGAACATCAGTGCCGACAGCCTCTCCAGCCTTTGCCGCCACCATGGGATGATGCAGGTGGCAGGCACCAAACTCACTACTCAGGATCTCCTGGCTAAATGTAGGACACATGTGGAAGCCACTACAGATGTAAGGACCACCCCCATCTGCCGTCACATTCTAGACATGCGCAGTAAGGGAATGTTTTTGGAGGTTAGAGTACTCAGCTGTGTGGTACCTGTGGTTTATGCATATTCTCCCAGCTAAAATGGACTATAGCTAGGGCTGGACTGTCGCTCTCCAGCCTGTCCCTCTTCCCTTGCCTTTACTCTCTTATACTGACTGTTGGCCTCCTCCGTAATCCCCACTGTAAGATAAATATTGAGATCCTGTTTATGAAGCCAGTGCATATTTGCAGTTTCTTTTTACTGCAACCTCGCTTGTTGTAGAGCAACATGATGCCGGATAGCAACATCATTAACACAGTGTGTTCATTTTATGACCTTTGTTTCTTGCATGACTGTTTCTGTGCTATATATATATATATTCTATGACTTATTTGTAATCTAATATACAGAATAATTAACAATTTATTGAGCCATCAACTGAATCTTCACTGCACTTGTTCTTTGAAAGATTAAAGTGTCAATAAAGGCAAAACATTTTTATTAGTTATCCCTAGAGTGGAGTGGGATTAGAACCCCCGTCAGGTTTTATTGTTGTCCTTGTCCCCATTAGGGAGATTCATCCTCTCTAATCAAATTCTTTACTGTTATAATTTAAAGTGAAAGAAAATCCCAAAGTTTGGGTTGACATCAGAACTGTTATAGCGGGGAACTCATCAAAAAGCGGACACTAGTTCTGGTGACACCCCAGGATTTCCTCACTTTAGAGGGGTTTTCTCTCACTTCCTTTCTTGACAATGGGACAGGAACTGAAAGGGAATCTCTGCAATGGGACACAGCTGGCAAAAAAAAAAAAAACTGACAGAGTTTTATCCTCCCTTACTCTATCCAAAAATGAAAAAACAAAGCTTTGCCTTTAGTGACACTTTAATGGTATGCCCAAAACATCAATAGGTCAACTTTCATGAAGATTTAGAAATGTTGCCATGCTTGTTGCCTTTGTGAAGTATGCGACACAGGTAACTTCAACTTATACTTCAGAATGTCTCAACCAACCATTCTGGATTCTGTCAGACTGTCCCAGCCACTTCACTGCTCCTCAGCTGCTGCATGTACTCCACACTTCTGGGTAGGTCAAATACATGCTCTCCACACTACACACAGTGGTTACTCCTGACATTTCATGTGTCCTAGAGTAAGGTAGGATCCTGCAAGATGATATTCGGCATGTGACAGGGGGAGCAAGTATTTACACACCTGATCGGATGGAATACCTGCAGTGGTCGGAGAACAATGAAATGGTATTACAAGAAATGGACACCAGAAAGGTGGGTATAGATGATCTTCCTCACCGTTTTTTTTTTTACTTTTCTCCTGTCAATCTGTCTGAACCACACTTTACACAAACTGGGACACATGGCGGAAAAAAATGTGTGCTGGACAACATATTGCTAACCAACAATTGCTAACCAATCAATGCTCTGTGTCATTCCTTAATAAAAATGCCGCCATGTTTCTTGTCATCCTTATCATGCAAAGCACTTTCCTTCTATTTTATTTTCTCCTGCCACTAATAAAACAACACCTGTAATCTGGTTGTACTGACCAAATCAAACATTTTATTTATATCTATGCATAAGAACTTACAGCATGTAGAACTATATACTGAATGATGCTGGTCAAAACATGATAATACAGTCAGTTCAAATATCTTCTGCAGACCACATTATAGTCTTGATGCATCAAAATGTTAGCAAGTACACATTTAAATTATTACACAACAGTCACCAATCACATTTAAACTTTCTAGACAGGTTGGAGTCTGATTGGTGGATGTGGGGAAATAACTCTAGCACTGACAGTTTTATACATCAGGCCCTAAACATCTGTCCTGTAAAATATAATTGAACCTGATTTAAATTTTACTCAAGACTCTCATGTTGGGCAAGAAGATTAATACATGAAGTAAAGCCACTGGCTATATATCAGTAGAAAGGAAGTGATATGAATTTCTTAGAAGGATGAAAAAGAGAGACACAGTCCAACAGTATGCAGGGAACAAGATCAAACAGATAAAGATGAAATGATAAATATGACAGTGGGATAAAAAAAGGAAAAAAGGTGAGATAGCCCAGTTTAGTAGATAAAGACAGATCACCTATTATATGGTGACCAGATTTTTAAAATTAAATCCGGGAACATATTTTTTTTTTATTGGCAAATGGCACAGGACTACATAATACACAGAGTGCTGGGCACAGGACTGCATAATACACAGAGCACTGGGCACAGGACTGCATAATACACAGAGCGCTGGGCACAGGACTGCATAATACACAGAGCGCTGGGCACAGGACTGCATAATACACAGAGCGCTGGGCACAGGACTGCATAATACACAGAGCGCTGGGCAGAGAACTACATAATACACAGAGAGCTGGGCACAGGACTGCATAATACACGGGGCACTGGGTACACAACTGCATAATACACAAAGTGCTGAGCACAGGACTACATAATACATAGAGCACTGGGTACAGGACTGATTAATACACAGAGCACTGGGTACAGGACTGCATAATACACAGAGCGCTGGGCAGAGAACTACATAATACACAGAGAGCTGGGCACAGGACTGCATAATACACAGGGCACTGGGTACACAACTGCATAATACACAGAGCGCTGGGCACAAGACTGCATATTACACAGAGCACCGAGTACAGGACTGCATAATACACAGAGCGCTGGGCACAAGACTACATAATACACAGAGCGCTGCGCACAGGACTGCATAATACACAGAGCGCTGGGCACAAGACTGCATATTACACAGAGCACCGAGTACAGCACTGCATAATACACAGAGCGCTGGGCACAAGACTACATAATACACAGAGCGCTGGGCACAAGACTACATAATACACAGAGCGCTGGGCACAGGACTACATAATACACAGAGTGCTGGGCACAGGACTACATAATACACAGAGCGCAGGGTTTAGGACTACATAATACACAGAGTGCAGGGTTCAGGACTACATAATACACAGAGCGCTGGGTACAGGACTACATAATACACAGAGCTCTAGGCCAGGGGCAGCCCATCTATTAAGGGTGCCTCCCCTATCCATGCGTCTGGCCCCTTTCAGGACACCGTTGCATGGATTCCAATGCTGAAGTGCTGTTTTTTTGAAGCAAACAAGATAATTATGCTATACAATGAAGGTTTAATGCAGTATAAAACCTTTGGTAATTAAATGGTAAATTTTCAGAAATATCTGTTTATTAGATCAAAAAGAGGGACAGCTAAGGAGGAAAGGAGGACAGAAAGATTTGGTTCCAAAAGAGGGCCATCCCTCTAAATGAGAGATCATTGAGAGGTATACTTTTGGGGTATCATTCTCCTTCATCCCCCTGCAGCAATCAGTGGTTTCTCTTGCTGAACCACCACGCCATGTTGATAGACTAAAAGAAGAGCAGAGATTCTCCTGACAGTGTAGAATTAAAAAATTGCTTTATGGTTTTATATGAAGTGAAAAATTGAGGCTCATCAGCAACTAGTGCTTACAGCAGCTGCTGGGATTTGTACCTACCTAGGATTCTACACACCACTAGGTGAAACATTGGGTATTTTGGCTATCCAGTATCATCAGTGGAGATATGATCAAGGCCCCCTATTGTAAACGAAACCAGATTCCCAGCACCAGAAAACCAGTACGGGCTTATGCTCATAGTCATAAGCAAAGAGGCAAATTCCAGTTCATCGTGTACATGTGCACATATAAATTAGCGTGTACACTTGGCACCCAGTGGCCTATTTAAACTGGTCTGTTACAATGAGCAGTTACTGATTGGTCTTCAGCTGGTTCATTTGATCTCTTGAACCTCGGCCTGTTTACTGGACTCATCTTTGCCTGCTGATTCTGTACAGAGCTGCCTGGCTGTTACCGACCTTGGCCTGCTTTCTGGATTTGCTCTGCCTGCTCACTCGGTCCCTTGTTGCCCAACTGCCACTGGTTGCTGCCTGCATACTGGCTCTGCTACCATCTCCTGCTCTGGTGCCAAACTGTGTCAGTATCCTGTTCTTAGGACTGTCCTGTTAAACCCCCAGGTTCATCCACCTAAGAGCAGACTTTGCCAGCCAGCTACTCCAGCACTCTTGCCACTCTGTGCCCTCATAGTCTCTTTCTCCATCTTCAAGAGTGTTGGGCAGGAGATGCAAAAAAAGGTCTCCACAACATTCTAGTCGTCACCAGGTACATGATACCTGTACAGTTTTGCAGCAGCAGTGCACTGCTATTAGTCATCTTTTGCTGGCTGCAATCAGCCAGAAATAGATGGACTATAGGGGCTCATGCACACTGCAGCTCAAAAAAAGCTGCTTTTACAGGCATTTGAGCTTTTATTTTTCTGCCTTAAAACTTGAAGTTTGTGGTTTTTTTGTGCTCTTTTGAGTGTTTTTACTGAGCTTCTTTGAGTATAAGCATTTTTTTCACAAACCCTCCCCTCATTTTTCCATTTTGTTTTTGTATGTGTTCAAGCTGCTTTGAGCTTTTTCATGCTTTCTTGTGTGTTTTTTTGGCACTTGGACGTCTTTTCTGCATGAAAGCTCCTCTCAAAAGTGCGAGTTTGGTGGTGTTTTTTTCTGCCTGTAAGAGCATATGCTTGTAAACTCCTGAATGAGCCATAGTGTGCATGGGCACATTGGTTAACATGGAGGGGAGTCTCCAGGCAGAAAAAAAAATCAGAGCTCAAAAAAGCTCAAAAGCCTGTAGGAGCAGCTTCTTTGAGCTACTTTCAGATGCAGTGTGCATGAGCCCTAGAAGTGATCTGCTACTGTATGGAGAGGTTAGGTAGAGCTATGACAGCTCTGCCTTACCTGACCTTCCTTAGTGAACGGAAGTGAGTTAACCTCACTTGTGAGGTTACCACACTTCTGAAATAAACACAACACAGAAGTGCCGTGTTTACATTCGCTTTCACAGAGCACTTCTATGGAGTGCTCTGTAAAAGCATCAGACATCCAATAGATCCGCCAGGACATGTAGGAGTCGCTGTTCCCCCCCATTTGTTTCCTTTTGGTCTTTTAACACTGTGAAAGTTTCCTAGACTTGTTTGATAAATAAAAAAAAAAAAACTATTGATCCTGCCTGAAATCTTTTATTCAATCTTAGTTTTATTGGAAAATTATTGTACAAATAGACAAATATACATACATTAATGACATAATCATACCATCAAACATCTTACAAATACATTATACAGACTAACATAACCAAAACAAAAAATAACAAAAAAAAAGGACAAAAAAGGGGGGAAAGATGGCAACACATAGACATCATATATTGAAAACTTATTAGGTCGCGTTTAGGTTCTACTCTAATTCCCATAAAACATTCTAGTTTCCTGTTGATTCCCTAAAATTCCTCCAGGGGGCCCATACCTGATGACATTTTTCATATGTATCCAATTCATGTGCTAAGAGGGTCTCCATCCTCTCAATATAATCCATTTCCATTACGCATTCCTTCAAGGAGAGATTGTATTGTTCGCCAATGTCGCGGAATAACCAATCTCGTCGCAGTCAACCAGTGTCTAAGCAGACCCTTTTTAATATTTTTATAGGGGCCTGGTAAAATGGATAACAGGGTAATTTGAGGTGTATTGGGGACTAGCTCCCCTGTGACTGTAGTATACAACTGTATAATCCTGTCCCAAAAATTATGAATTTGGGGGCATTCCCACCATATTCCCACCGTATCAGCGAGCCCTTGGCAGAATGACACCACCAACATATGTCAGATGCGTCTGGGTATATACACTGCAGGGATGTTGGGCATCGATACCAACGAGAAACAAGCTTATAATGTGTCTCTTGGGCTTTAGTTGCCAATGACAAGCAATGTGTGAAGGTAAATTACTTCTTCCACTCTTCTGCTCCATTAAGATCATGTGCCCATTTATTTGTAAACTCTGGGAGCTCAGGGTGTTTTTTTTGCAATAGGAATCTTATATATTGCTGATAGGACAAATTTTGGTTTAGTACTTTGCAACAATATGGACTCAAACGGATTTAGATCTCTATTAAAAAATGTGTTTAAGGGAGTAGATGACAAGAATGAAAATAGTTGCTGATATTCCAGCCATTGCATAAGTGAGGGGTGTAGGAATTACGTTTAATATGGGTGGAAGCTTACCCTGACAAAGAATCTGGCTCACTTTTCGGCGAGACTCCTTATTCCACGTAAGAAAATGTATCCGGTCTACTGCAGGTGGGAATTGGGGATTACCAAATAGGGGTGTCATTGGTCCTACTTGTGAAGAGAGCCCTAGCCGCAAAATCATTTTGTACCAGATGCTTAATAAATGAGACGTAAGAAAAGGTAGAGAAGAGGATGTGTCTCGATGAATACCATGGAAAGATCAGTCTAACCAAGATAGTGCCTGGAGATCAAACTGATTCAACCCCTGTTCTATTGATACCCATTGTTTGGTATCCGAATGGTGGAACCAGTTCACTCATCTAATCAGGACTGCCGCAACATAGTAATAATAAAGATCAGGTACACCTGCTCCTTCTTTCATTTTGGGTAATGTTAACGTTTCCTATGTAGTCTAGATCTCTTGTGCCCCCAGATAAACTTCGTAAAAGAGATTGTAGAATAGAGAAAAAAGATCTAGGAATAGGAACAGGAATAGTTTGAAAAAGATACAGAAAGCGGGGTAATATGTCCATTTTCAATATGCTAATCCTCCCAAACCATGAATATAGAGTAGAGTCATATTTTTTAAGATCCTGGAGAGTACGTTGCATAAGAGGGATATAATTTGTCAAATATAGATAGGTTGGATCTGAAGGAATATTCCTAAATATTTTAGTGCAGAGGATCAGAATCTAAATGAAAAATGATTCTTCAGCATCGTCACTTGGTGTGGTGAAAGTGACACATTGCCATTTGCCGACCAGCCGCAGTCATTATACTGTGGCAGGTAGCTGTACGTCGGCTCCTTTAAGCGGGATAGCAGGTGCATGCGCGTCGTCGTCAGAGCGCGCACACGCCCCCTGCACTGCGGGGGGGGCTGATGCTCGCCGGCCACGAGCGATCATGGGCACGAGATGCAAAACAGGGAAGTGTGTGTGTGTAAACACACAAATCCCTGTTCTGTATGGAGAGGAGATGCAGATCGTGAGTTCCTAATAGCTAGGAACCATGATCTGTCATCTCCTATAGTCAGTCCCCTCCCCTACAGTTAGAACACACAGTCAGGGAACACAGTTAACCCCTTGATTGCACCCTAGTGTTAACTCCTTCCCTGCCAGTGACATTTATACAGTAATCAGTGCATTTTTATAGCACTGATCTCTGTATAATTGTCAATCGTCCCAAAAATGTGTCAAAAGTGTCTGATGTGTCCGCCATAATGTCGCAGTCACGATAAAAATCGCAGATCGCCACCATTACTAGTAAAAAAAAAATAATAATAAAAATGCCATTAATCTTTTTGCGCAAACCAATCAATATACACTTATTGCGATTTTTATTACCAAAAATATGTAGAAGAATACATATCGGCCTAAACTGAGAAAAAAATTGCTTTTTTTAAAATAAATTGGAGATATTTATTATAGCAAAAAGTACAAAATATTGTGTTTTTTTCAAAATTGACACTCTTATTTTGTTTATAGCACAAAAAATAAAAAGATGATCAAATACCACCAAAAGAAAGCTCTATTTATGGGGAAAAAGGAGGTCAATTTTGTTTGGGTACAGGGCCGCACGACCGTGCAGTTGTCAGTTAAAGCGACGTAGTGCCGTATTGCAAAAAATGGCCTGGTCATTGAGCAGCCAAATCTTCCGGGGCTGAAGTGGTTAAGAATTTCTAATTTTGATACATTTACCTTGAAATTACTCCAGGCTCCAAAACGCTGAAATTTGGATAGAATAGAAGGCACAGAGATATGTGGATTAGTAACATAGAGTAACAGATCATCAGCAAACAAGGCAAGTTTTATTACTTGTTCATCTATCCTTATGCCAGTGATAGAAGGGTTCTGTCTAATTGCTAAATGCTCCATTACTAGAACATAAAGCAAAGGAGATACAGGGCATCCCTGGTGAGTACCATTTTGTATGGGGAACTTGTAGTCAATGATCCATTGATCCTTATTCTGGCCTTGGGTTTAGAATATAGCGCTAAAATCTTATTAAGCAAATTTGGGCCCATCCCTATTTGCCTCAAAGAATGTTCAAGGAAAGGCCACCCAACTGGATTGAAATCCTTCTCTGTATCGACCGAGAGAAGGCATGCTGATATTTTAGCTGTTTGGGCATAGCCCATAAATAAAAACGTTTTTATCGTGTTGTTGCGTGTTTCTCTTTCTTGGACAAATCCGGCCTGGTCTTTATGTACCAGGCTCGGAATAAGAGATTAGAGATGTAACGCAATCAATTTGGCATAAATTAAAGATATTGGACAATAACTGGAGCATAATGTTAGATCCTTATCTGGTTTAGGGATCAAAGTAATATGGGCTTCCAGTGTTTGAGTCGGAAATGGGTTAGTGGAAAAGATGGAATTGAATACCTGGAGAATAAATGGGGGCAAATATTCTTTATATGTTTTACAGAATTTTGGAGTAAATCCATCTGGGCCAGGGCTCTTACCTGATGGAATGTCTGTAATTACTCCTAATAATTCTTCACTTGAGCAAGAATAATCCAATGATTTCCTATAATCGTTGTCTAGTGTTGGAATAGCAGTTTCCTGTACATAGTCTTCAATGCGATACATATTAGATCCCATGTCTTCCAAAAATGATGGTTGAGCCAGATTATAAAGAGCTGAAAAATATTCCCGGAATGTTTGTTGAAGACATTGTGGATCTGAGGTAGTTTCCCCCAATAACTTCCTAATAGTAGCTACTGTATAAAAGTCTGAGGAGGACGGGGATGTAGTGTACATGCTAGCTGTCTCCCACATTTATCCCCATATCTGTAACTACTTAAGGCACATCTATGTTGATATGAACTATGAGATGCTTCCAAAAGCTTTAATAAAGATGCCCTAGTAGACAATATATTAGCTAGTATTTCTATAGACTGCGAGGCTTTGTGTAGAGTTTCTAGGGAATGAAGCTTTAACAAAGTATTATGAATGGCCACGGATCCTTCTTTTTTTGAGACAAGGACCATGTTGAATAAACAACCCTCGTAGTACCACTTTAAGAGCTTCCTATTTAGTGGTAACGCAGTCTCATCATGGTTCAGAAACAAAGTTGCCAATTGCCTCTACAACTGCCTTGTGGCAAAGTGGGTCTGACATAAGCGTATCATTCAAATGCCAGGACCAACTTGTGCCCCGAGTCTGAGAGGGGTATATTGTTAAAAATACAGATGAATGGTCAGACCAAATAAACAACCCTATTTCTAAAGAAGGATTCCACTCCAGAACCTTTGGACCCGATAAAAAATAGTCTAGACTACTATAAGATTAATAAGCTGATGAAAAATATGTAAAATTATGAACTTTAGGATACTGAATCCACCATAGATCAAGTAGCCTGTGATCAAACAATTGCTTTTTAAGGGCCCTCAAACTAGAGTAAGGAATATTGGAATGCTGGGCAGAGGTGTCCAGCTGGGGCTCTAAGGCTAAATTGAGATCTCCTCCTACAAGAATGACACCTACTGCAAAAACCGCTAAAAGACGAAGGTAACGAGAAATTGTCATGGTTTGGTCATGATTCAGAAATATAGAAATTAGCAATTGTGAAAAGTTTATCCCACAACCGAAATTTAAGTAAAAGATATCTACCATTAAGATCAGCTATATGTTCCAAATGCTGAACCGGTAAGTTTTTATGAAAAACAATGGAGACCGCTCTTGCCTTTGAATTAGGCATAGTGCTATGAAACCACTGGGAATAATGTTTACTAGAACATACAGGAATGCCATCAGTATGAAAAGGGGTCTCCTGGAGGAGTATAATGTCTGCCCTAGCTTTGTGCACACTGTATAAGATCTGATCTCTTTTTCACTCATTATTAAGGCCTTTGACATTATACGTACAAAGTTTCAATGAAGATGCCGAAGAAGAACTGTTGCCATCTTAAAAAAAAAAATCTTTTGAGCTGGTAAGTTCCAGTGATCTCTGCCCCTGCCGACTGCCATTAATTAGCACTGCTCTCAGTCCTCTTTGTAAACTAAAGCACACCTCCACCATATATTTTGGAGAAGGGGAGAGATGTTCTGTAGTTTTAACACATTCCCTCTCCTAAGACGATAATGTTGCTCCTTCATGTATACAGTATTGTGAGTCAGCATGGTCCCCCTAGGACTGTTTGAAATGTTTTAATAGTATGAACACCAGGAGAAAATATGGGGAAAATGCTAGATATGGAGAAAATGACTGTAGCCACCACTACTAAGGACTGGTAAGCTACAATGTATTATATTTTTATTTTTGGGTTTAGATACGCTTCAAGCCCTACAACATGGCACTTCCAACCCCCCCCCCCCCCTGTTATCGTTTTAATTTGAATGAACCAATGCTGAATCTACTTTCCTTGCCTCCTCCTTAACATCATGTTTAACTCTAAATTATTGGTGCACTTTAACATGTACTCTATGTTTAGCGGCCATCTACAACAGCAAGTTGCAGTACTCTATATAACCTCTCAGTAGACTCAAACATTTTTGCCAAGGTTAATCATTATAAGTGTATTAACAGGAGCTTAGCCACTGAATTCAAACTAGCGTTATTTCAATCATGTAATGGAAATCTCCAGCTCCACACGGCAGGGAAAGTACAGCTGTAAACATTGATGTTTTCGAAAGAGAGGAAAACTTTGATTAATCAGCTCTGGATGTGTACGCATCTGTCTTCATCAGTAAATCTAAAGCTTATTTTAAATGATTTGGACTGGGTAATGTTTTCTTTTCAAGTTTGCTTTGCTGAGACTGTTAGCATATCTGTTCCTCACAGGGAGAGAATTGTCCAAGCAAGAAAGAGTTCCTTTGTGCTTGAGGGGACCTTTCACCTCTTGTTGCAAATAAAAGTTGGCATCATGCCCAGGGTGACTGGGTCCTCTCCCTACGTCCAACTCAATTCCCTTTCTGTGAAACTGTGAAAGCTTAGAGGGAGTTTTTTTCAACATAAATGCAGCAGCGAAAATGGCTCTGGCTTTTGTATTTCTCATAGAAGCTCCCTGTGTCTGTAGGCTGCAAAGAGGCTATTCATTTCATTCAGAACAAGAGAACCACAGAGAACGAAAGACAGCCTTTTTAGGGCTTTATAGCAAGGTGTATTTGTTCATGTCAGTGATAGGATTTTTAATGTGGTGTATCTCTTAACTCGCTCAGCTTAAAAAGTCGAAGAAGAAAAGAACACCATTGTGAACTAAGAAGAGATAACATATCCTGCCTGGGAAGAATCAGTATAAGAGAATGCTGTGATTTTTTTTCTTGTAAAGCACTAGTTCATGTGGAAATAATTTTGTGGCCACCATTGAAAACCATCACTAAGGTCAAGTGCTTGCAAATACAATAAAACCTTGATTTGAGAGTAACTTGGTTTGAGAGCATTTTGCAATACATGCAACATTTTTTTATACATTTTGACTTGAAATACAAGCGATGACTTGATATAGAAATAGCGTCATGTCTCAACTGAGTATAAAAGAGAAGAGAGGCGCCTCTAAGTGTAGCAACATGGTTACATTTAATGAAGGTACAACATTTAGCAACATATTGCTAAACTTAGAGGCGCCTCTCTTCTCTTTAATACTCTGTAACTCCTAATGGATTTTGTTCTTACCCCCTTGTGGAAGGACATTTTATGGTTACCAACCTGGTCACATTGCTATAATATTTTTATATTGACTATAAACTGAAGGACCTATGAATAAATGGCTGTGGAACGAATCATTTGAGTTTCCATTATTTCTTATGGGGAAATTGGTTTGATATACAAGTGCTTTGGATTACAAGCTTGTTTCTGGAATGAATTATGCTCGCAATCCAAGGTTTTACTGTACTAATTTAATATATTAAAATGTAAATGCAAATATTTAAATTCCAGATAAACAGTCAAATACTTATATGAATTGCATGCATAAATGCATACAAAAAGATTTGGATTGTCATCCATTCCACACAGCACAGATCACTTCTCTGGGCAGAAGACCTGCTGTAGTTAATTTGCAGGTCTTGTCCTTCCTCTAGCCTGTGACTGAACAATGAAAGGAGAAGATGCAGACTGATAAGCTTTTCTCCTTTTCACTCTGCCTTCTCCTCTTATCAGCTTGCTAGCTCTTTCTGCCTGTTTCTTCCTCTGCCAGTCAGAGCTCTGCTGTTCATGGACTTCAAAAGGCTGATGTCATGTCAAATATGGGTACTTACCCTGCTTGGATTTAAAGCAGAGCTCTAACCAAAAGGGCAAGTTCTGCTTTAAGCACTCTTCCCCCCTCCTATGACACATTTGGCATGTATATTTTTTGGGGGGGGAGTGGGTACCTTTGACAGGTACCCGCTCCCACTTTCACTCGGACTGCCTAGGTGATCCGAATGGAAGTTCTCCTCTCCCCCTCCCTGCAATCTTCTGGGACACATCACAGGTCTCAGAAGATAGCACGACAACTCAGGAGGCGCAGCGTGACTCACGCTTGTGCAGTGCACACCCAGCTGTAAAGCTGCAAGCTGTCACAGCCGGGTGTCCACAGTTATAATGCCGGCACAAAGGAGAGGAGAGGGAGAGAACCGAGGGTTCGAGTGGCCGCATCACTGGATCTTGGGACAGGTAAGTGGGTGTTTATAAAAAGTCAGCAGCTATACTTTTTGTAGCTGCTGACTTTTAATAAACACAGAAATGAGTGGAACTATGCTTTTAAAAAAATAAAAATAAATGTAATGATCTATTAAAGCTTATGTAAACCCTCACATACACCCAGTGAATTGAACAGCCTCAGATGATACACAGAGATGAAAAAAATCTCCCTACATAAGTTTTACATTTATATCATCTGTTAGAAAGTACACGTTCTGTTCAAATTTTTTTCTTCCTGATTCCCCTGTAAGAGGGGATTATTGCTAGACTCTGTGAGAAAGCTGATTGGAGGAAAGGCACACACCCCCTCCCCACACATGCAGAGGTTGCCTGTGAATAGTTTAGCTGGGTGCTAATCTATTTATAGCAACCTCCCCCGACACACACTTCAGACACCCGTCTCGGAGAGCTTGTCAAAAGGTATCAGGCTGATAACAGAAGAAAGGAGCAGGACAAAGCTATGGGACATAGTGCTTTAAAGAGAGATAAGAATTCACTACAGATATATGTGCCCAGCTCAAATTTCATGAATCGGGTTTATATCCACTGCATTAATTTGCATCTTGCATAGCTGTTGGGAATTTTGTTTTAAATTATACATAAACCAGGTTGCTATAATGTCATATAAGCATTTATTTAAAAATGTCTGGTGATCGGGGGGCGTGGCGACTGCCTTACCAAGATGGTCGCATAGGAGAAGAGCTCCACACAGCACACGGGGAATCAACAGCACTGCGCCTGTTTTCAGCCCTCCACACTCACTGCCGCTAATCTGCCGGACTCCCCTGTACCACAGGACACAAACCGGCATGTGGAGGAGACTACAGTACCAGCCACAGACTTTAAAATTGCCCGACTTCTTTCCAGTCATGACCCACGGGCTTCAACAAAATGGAGGTGGGAGCCCACAAGCGCCGCAAATCACCGGACCTCTAGTGCCAGCAGCGCTTGATCACACAGGAAGAGAGGAGAGAGAGATACAGACGCAGCTGCTGCTGCAGATGTCACACAATTCAATGATGTCAACTCTCCCTGTGGCTCTCCCTCAACTAGGAGCCCTGTTAAATCAAAACCAAGACTAGATCCAGAGACAGATCCACACAACAACAGATACTCTGCATTGTCTATGGAGGTGAGTGTATCCCAAAATGCAGATGCAAAGCCCACACCAATCGCTGATCCCATTGCAATGTTTCCCACCACGGGACAACCTATTTCTGACATTACTTTGAAAGAGATGCTGATGTCTTTAAGATCCTCTTTACAGTCAGATATGATATCATGTATTCAACAGTGCAGAGCAGAAATACATGACCTCGGGGACAGGGTTCACCAAGTGGAGTCAAGGATGTGCAAAGTCACATCATCTTTCAATGCGTTGGTGGACTCTCACTCGTCACAACAAGAGGCCATATCCAAACTCCAGTTAAAATTAGCAGATCTTGAAGATCGCTCTCGTAGAAACAACTTAAAGATCCGCGGGATACCCAAAACCGTTTCTGCACAACAACTACCTATCTATGCCCGTGACCTCTTTCAAGCGGTGATCCCATCATTGTCCCCAATGGACCTCATCATCGACAGAATCCATAGAGTACCCAAACCGTCCTTCCTGCCCCAAAAGGTTCCAAGAGATGTGTTGTTGAGAGTTCATTTTTTTCAAATCAAAGCAAAAATTCTTGATGCATTCTGTAAATCAGAAAACCTCCCAGAACAAGCTGCCAGCCTACAAGTGCTGCCTGACCTCTCGCAACACACATTACAACGCCGTAACATGGCGACACTCATCAAAGCTCTGAGGAGCAACAAGATAATTTACTGATGGAAATACCCGGCCAAACTCAACATCTCCTACAAAGACTCCAATCACCTTGTCAACTCCCTGGAAGAAGGCCTTCACCTCCTTAAAAAATTGGCGCATATTACCATCAGACAAGCAACGACCCACTTCTGCAGCGCAATTCTTCTCCTGACAAAGTCCCCCAGGACTGGCAAATCAAACCTCAACGGAAATCAGCTTCAAAGCGCACTTGAGTCTTCCTGTAACGGACCTTCTGCTTGACTCCTTCATTAGGATTCCCCAAGTGCCTTTGGTACCTACCACCGTACCATATCCCCACTGTTTTTGGCAGCTTCGCTGTCTTGTCCTTTCGGACCCTTTTTCTTAGCTTTAAGTTTGCTAATTACAGCTCAATTTCTTGGTTCCCCATTGGGAACGTTGCAGTTCTAATTCTTCGCATTGAACATTCATTCAACCCTAGGCATTGGTTTATCATGTCTTCACTCAATAGATTTTCAAACATATCTTTCATCACCTCAGTACTCCTCCCCCAATTTTGTCCAGAACTATACATCTTTATACCTCCAAATTTTCTCACTTACCATATAAGAGAACCCCTCTCTCTGATCGAGAACATTCAAACCGCCCTCATGCATAACTATATCATCTGGAACTATACTCATGAGTCTTAAACTTCTTTCAATAAACGCAAAAGGACTCAACCATCCTGCCAAACATTGATCCTTATCGAAAGAGACACTGCCCCACAAGGCCAACATCCTAGCAGTTCAAGAAACTCGTTTCCACAAGTTGGCCACTCCCAAATGCTCACCTGCAAGCTTTCCTCATATTTTCAAATCCTCTATTCCAGCAAAGAAGAGGGGAATAATGTTGGCTATAAGAGACACTGTTTCTTTCGAACTCAAAGACTCATTCATTAACCCTGAAGGGTGCTATATCATATTGGTTTGTATAATTAACAAAATGCCCATCACCTTGATGAATGTTTATGCTCCCAACTCGTACCAAATCAAATTTATCAAAAAAGTTTTCAAAAAAATTACTCAAATGTGAGCTGGGAGCATATTAATTTGTGGTGATTTCAACATGGTTGTCAATAACAACCTAGATGCTACCTCTTCGACCAGGATTTCAAATTTGGATTTCAGGGTCAAATTCTCTCCGCAGTACTCGCATTGTACTCAAATCCCTCAGCACAGGTCCTCACTTCAGGCTTATTGTCGAAAAAATTCATTATCTCGAATGGCACCCGCAAAGGTTGTCCAGTCTCCCCCTTCATTTTCAACCTACTGATGGAACCCTTGGTGGAGGCCATCCGATCTCATCCCCATATATCAGGCTTCAAATTCCAACAGAAATCACACGTAATCAACCTTTTCGCAGACGATATCATTCTTCTCCTTACCAAGCCCACCATATCGCTGCCTTTTGCCCATGATACCTTGAATCTCTTCAGCACCTTGTCATACTATAAAGTAAACTTCAGCAAATCCTTAATCCTAGATCTCGGCATCAACCACTACGCTCGCATGCACTTAAAACAACTACTTCCCTACACCTGGGCAGAAAACTCCATCCCATACCTAGGTACTCTGCTGACAACAAAAACATCCTTTTAGCAGAGACCAATATCAAACCCCTCCTATCAGACATTCGTAAAACTCTAACTCACATAGCTAAAACTGAATTATCTTGGGTGGGAAAAATTGCTTCCTTCAAAATGCTGATCCTTCCAAAAATGTTATACGTATTTCGTACACTACCAGTACCATTCAAGTCTACTCACTTCTCTGAACTGCATAAGATTCTCAAACATTATCTCTGGCAGGGGAAAAGAGCGTGATGTTCTCACAATATCCTCATTCAACATAGAAAGGTGGGAGGGATGGGTCTACTAGACCTAAAAGACTACTACTGGGCAATTATATTAACACAAATCAAACATTGGTTTATGTCCCCCTCTGAACCCCTCTGGGTGGGCATTGAAGCTGCCATTGCTAAAACCCCCAACATGAAACTCCTACTGTTGGCAGATACGTGGAAACCATTCACGCTTTCCACCCTCCCTCCAACAACCCAAGCTTCATTATTGGCATGGAGACATCTACTGTCTCAATCAAAGCAAGACAGCTCAGTATCCACGATCAGACTCCCAATCCAAACATTAGAAATGCTAATCCCTTACTGCTCAGTGGAAAGAAAACGGTTTAGAGTGGGTAGATGATCTTTTAGAAGAGGGATCCCCTAAACCATTTGTATCCCTTCAGACAAAACACAACATCCCTAGCTCAAGCCACTTTTTATACAGACGTGTGGCCTCCTTTCTAGCCAAAAATCCACCCCCATCAATTAAACTAAATTCAATAGTGTGGCACTTCTACATAACCACCAATATTAACTGCAAAGGCATCTCTCTTATCTACAATACGCTTCAATTTAAACAACAATTTATTAAATCTCCTACCATATTATCCTGGGAAAAAGACCTGAACAAAGTCTTTGACTCCGAACAATGGACCATAACATTCCGATACAATTACGCTGCTTCACATTGCATTGGTCATTGGGAATTCACTCAGGAAGTCCTAACAAGATGGTAAAGAACTCCCCATCTGCTAGCCAAAATGTTTCCCTCTCACTCCACACTTTGCTGGAGAGAGTGTGGTGTCCCTGGTACAATTCTTCACAAATTTTGGCAATGCAAGAATTTGTCTAGTTTCTGGAGGAAAATCTTCAGTCTTTTAGCAGATATCACTGGCAATTCTTCATCTAGGTATAGAAAAATACCCTCTGACATCACGCATAGTGGTTGTCCACATTCTAATCACTGCAAAACTAATTATAGCCAGACACTGGAGATATGAAAGACTTATAGCTATAAGAAAAACCTCTTGCACAACTTTTGACAACTATTGGAAATGTTGAAAAGAATGGTATAGGCGGTAATCCTTATAGGTGGTCTCTCTTCATTCCTAAATCCCCTTTTTTCTTTTACTTTATTTTCTCCTCCTCTCTTCTCTTGCCTTTCTTCTTACCTTTTCCAGTCCCCTCTCTCTTTCTCCCTCTTGCCCCTCTCTTTCTTCCCTATATACCCTCTCTAAAATGGAGGTCCTTTAACTCAAATCTAAAAGAAAATCGTCCCTACCATACCCTGTTACTTACACCTTAGCTACTGTTGATTTATGTTGTTCAACGTAAGTGCTGCCCAGTCTCTAAGTAGGAACAACGATATGTCTCCTCCTCTAGTCAGTCTTATCCCCATACAGTTAGAACATGCTGAGGGAACACACATTTAAACCCTTGATCGCCCCCTAGTGTTAACCCCTTTCCTACCAGTGACATTTACACAGTAATCAGTGCATATTTATAGCACTGATCGCTGTATAAATGTCAGTGGTCCCAAAAATGTGTCAAAAGTGTCCGATCTGTCCATCTAGTAAAAAAAAAAATAATAATAATAATAAAAATGCCATAAAAATGCTATAAATAAATGTAGATGCTATAACTTTTGCGTAAACCAATCAATATACACTTATTACGATTTTTTTTACCAAAAATATGTAGAAAAATACATATCGGCCTAAACTGATAAAGAAATTTGTTTTTGTTTTTCAAATTTGAAGCTATTTATTATAGCAAAAAGTAAAAAATATTGTTTTGTTTTTTTTTCAAAATTGTCGCTTTTTTTTTGTTTATAGCGCAAAAAAAAAAATGCAGAGGTGATCAAATACCACCAAAAGAAAGCTCTATTTGTGGGGGGGGGGGGGGGAGATGCAAATTTCATTTGGGTACAGCGTCGCATGACTGCAATTGTCAGTTAAACTGACGCAGTGCCAAATTGTAAAAAGTGCTCTGGTCAGGAAGGGGGTAAAATCTTCCAGGGCTGAAGTGGTTAAAATCCATCCAGTTTTTCGTGTGACATTGCTTTAACCTGTAGTGCTGGATCAATTCCCTGAATGGAATAGCGGTCCTCCTGAGCCAGTAATGGTTGATGGGGAAGAGGAGTATGGGGTGGAGGCATTTGTGGTTTGCAGGAAGACACACAATCAAATTCAGTACTTGATCTAGTGGAAAGGGTACAGGCCTGAATATAATTCTTGGTATCCATGCTGAGAGACTCACCTGGAAAAACTTGCTCAGATGGGCAATGTCAGAAGGGGCATGCCAGTAAACAAAATGGATCCTCTGGACAGACTTCTGTGCCTCTTCAAAAGCTAATTGTTGCTCCTTCTGGTAGACTTAGGAATAGGACACAGGCTCATGCACAACATATGCATGAGTACATTGGTGTGCATACCTTTGTGCATCGTCATGCTCACGTGCACTCGTCACAGATGTTGGCACCAAATGGACTATTTATACCTCATCAATATTGATTTCTAGGTAAATTTTTTTTGTGAATAAGGGTACCACATACCCATTCATGTGGAGGAAGGAGGCAGTTTCTGAGGCCTTATTATTACAGGGAGCTTCCGGATTCCCACATATCCCCACAACCACTGGGCCAGGGTTGTGGGGAAAAGGCCCTTGTCCTCATCAACAGGGCAAGGCATCCCCCATATTGAATGGTATGCATGGTATATTTCAGAAAGGGGGCATCACAATGCCCCCCCAATTCTTGGCCGTCCAGGCTGATGTTTGAATTAGTGTTCTGATATGGATTTTTAGGGGACCTTCCTTTTAATTCTTGCAGTAGGATGTAGGATTTACTAAGAAAAAAAAAATTCCAAAGGTCTCGTAAAATTTACAGCAGTAACTGGAGGGGACTGTGTGCTATCATTTTTTTTTTAGGATTGCTGGCAATTTTAAACACCTTTTTCCTTGTAAATATCAATTCTGCTTCAGTACTTTCCATGCATCACAGAGATGCACCCCTTCACAAGCAGGGTTAGAGCATCCCCCAGGCATGTTATTTAATGGAATTAATCATTTTTAATATTTCACTTTTAGCTTTTAAAAACAAAATCACTAATACTGGTCAAATGGAATTTGTCAACTTTTTTTTTGCATTGGTACAAGTTCCCTAGGGCAGTGCCCACCCACCACATTTTTTTTATACCCCCTTAGCTATTAGACAAGAACATATGCATTTCTAATTTGACAGATTAATCTCCCAATAATTTCAATGAGGTTCAGGTTTGGCATCCAAACATCTTTGAAGTTCAACCAAGCCCAGAGCAGTTCGGCTAATCCACTCTGCACACTGAAAAAATACAGGGCACTTTTTACATGTTATATATTTTTTTCTTGCAATGGGGTGAAAAGGAATTTATGCAGAAAGAGAAGTGCCAAGTTTACTCAAACGAACAAGACTGCAAACAAAAATAACACATAAATTCAAGTGAAGTGTATCTATACCCAAACACTTAAGCCAAATATACTGTTGGACATGTTCCTGTAACAGAAAAAAAGTTTAACCCTTTGTTTATATTTCCTAATTCTAATTAAATCATCTTTACTAATCAAACCAGCAAGGTAGACCATAGTTCCTTCTTTTCCTAGGGTGACCACCTTTAAAAATGCTTTGCTGAGGTTGCCATCCTTCCTTGTCCACTCCTGAGTTAGGTTACAAACAGCCATGGCAGTACACAGTGCACTGGCACCTTCTGCTATAGTCTAGTCTATAGTCTAATCAGCAAAGTGATGTTCAGCTAACAATGGAGTGTACACAATCCCAAGGGAGATTCTTTCAAACAGCTTACAGGGTGTTGCAAAGTGCAAGGAAAGAAAGCATAAACAAAGAAAAAGGAACATTGCACTTTTCATCAAAAAATTAGGTGATCTCATTTTATTTACAGTGCTCTACAAAAATAAGTTTACATGTACTTTCACAAGAGTTTTGTACTTTAAATCAATTAATACTTTTTGTGAAAGATTGAGTCTTGTTTTTTCCAAAATCGACAAATGTACCATTAGAGTGAACAATGCATATTTTTATAGCTGTAAGCTTTCAAAATCTAAACTTAGACTCTGAATTCAGTGTAATGATGGTTCCATTAATGATGTTGAAATCTATTTTATTCTGATAGATACAACTAAAGGGCAATGAATCCACATACGTAGGTGGTAACCCATTTCATCTTCATATCTCTTACAATATGGCCTAATTGGGCTGTTAAGCTTATTTAATGCATTTGCAGTCTTGTAGTGTTATCCGTATTTTGTAGACAAAAGCTTCAAAGACTGAGTATCCATAGTAAGGGATAACTCCTCTACAAATATTTGCTGTTTATCTTATGAGAATACTGAATGGATTTCACATTCACCTTTAGATATAAGAGAGGGTTTAAATAATGAGAATACATTACCTATTATTATCTTTAAAGTATCACTGCAGTAGGCTTACTAGTTTAGCAGCCTTGTAATAAAGAAAGTGATTTAGAAGGGTGTACATTTATTTTGTTTCAGTATTTCTTAGAGAATTCATTAATCCTTGTTGGTTGGCATTCTAACTGAATTTTAGCAGAATTTTTTGGAAAAAACAATAACAATTCTCATGAGCAAGGATTGTCATTAATAGAATAATTGGGCATAAAAATTATCCTAATTAAAGTGTTACTAAACACGCAACAGTAAAATCAGTCTGTAAATGCAGTAAAGCATGCTTGTTATACTGACGGTGGAACCTAAGGGGTTCATCCTCTGCATTGTGTAAAAAAGCTGTTTAATCCCATCTTCTCTGATCTTTCCCTTCTTCCACTGTCCCGTAATCATTTCCTGATAGTACAGAGACAGGGGACAAGCTGCACAAGCTCAGAAGGTGTGTATTGCTAGAGAGTTTTTTTTTTTCTTGGGAGAGTGCATGTGATCGGCACAGGGCTAATCAGCACTGTCCAGACAGAGGGTCAGGGGTCCTACATCATCAAGGGGACCATCTGGGGAGAATGAAAACTCCTACAAGCTTTAACCAGACACTGATAGAAGTCATAAGACTGCTCTAGCTGCTGATGAGAAAAGGTATTTAGCAGGTTATAGTTACTAAAATAATTGCATTTCCATGTTCAGTCCACTGTGGGAGACCAGATAGAGTGACTGCAGGGTCCTAGGTTTAGTAATACTTTAAGTTTGTTTCCTAAATAGTGAAACCAAAAGCCCAGGACAATAATTTGGGTCTTTCCCAAATTATTTATAATTTAAACTTTGTTCATAGTTACCTTAAAATTGAACATTTACCAAATTAAGCAATTACATTTGGGTGAGCCTGTACGTAGGTTACTCAGTGAATAACAACCAGCATACTGTATACTGATATTTTATTTACTTTTTTGATAGTCAAACCACTTATATTTGGGTTATCTTTACACATCTGGGGGAATGTTTCCAAAAGAACAACAATAGTATGGGCTAAACAAGATAATTTGTGAGGGTCCCTTTTATCGAGTTGTACGCCTCATGACATAGCCAAAAATGTAATTATCTAAAGCATTGTATTACTAACTCTTTCAAACTCCTTTCATGTGCACAAGACAGTGATTATAAAAGATGAAAACCAAGTTTAGGTCAATTGAGAATGCAAAATAGAATAAGATGCAATCAGACTGTGAGATATTGGAAATAGTGACAAATATTATAACAAAATGCTGCGCTAATTCTTATCACTACAATACTAAAGCAATATTCACCATAAATAAATAATTGTGTGATTAAATAATTATGTAATTGACAAACTTCAAAATTGATAATACTCCATATAAAAGTGAAAAAGTGTGTCACCGGCGCAAAAATTATAATAATAATTAAAATTAAAATTAGAATATGATCTGCTGCAGTTAAAAGTCCTGTACCATAGGTTAGGAAAAAATTTGTATTGCATGAGATGTAACTGCGCTGATCCAAAGGTGCCTATACCACTAAAATGGTGTCTGCAACATGTGCACAAACCTCAACTGTATAACTGTAAAGTGCAAAGTAACAATATATCAATCTATAGTGCAAATTATCAAGTGCAAATTATCAAAGCCCCAGGACATAGGCTTTTTACAATGATCCCCAAAGTCCACTTCACAAATTTATCATTTAAATCCCCTTGTGCAAAGTGTGCAGCAATTTACATCCGTGCTCTATAAAAATCCTTTTCACCACTTTGTGTGCCACCACCACCTTCTGAAATGGGCACTCACCAGAACCTAGAATTTTTTTAGGTTTATATTTGGGATAACCACTACACTTTCTTGGTGTTTCTCCAGCTAGGTTGCCACTAATTACTCCTCATATCTCCATGTCAATCTTGATATCTCATAAGAAGGAAACATCCATCATTGGGCAACATGCTTTTATAAAATGTATTTTAACCAATAAGGTAAACATCCAAAATGTATACAATGTGCACTCACAATTCAGGTGCCTTTAGAGGCACCTGAGTCTTTCCAGCAGTGTGTTTTTGGGTTTCGCTCCGCCACTTCATCTCCCGGGATCGGCATGCGTTCCAAGCCTCGATCTGGTACGGGTTAGGACAGGAAGTGACATCGGCAATTACCCAGAAGTCTCTACACGTTTCGCATACATGCATCATCAGGAAGCCTGATGGATCAGTGCAGTTACATCTCATGCAATACTAATACTCCATATAACACCCAATATTATGTGAAAAAATTATTCCAAAGTGAAAAAATGAGTGCATATCCAAAAATAAAAGTAAAAAGAATGTATCTACATCCACCAAATAAAAATCTTGAAACCAAAGGCATCCAATAGTAACTGAGGAACTTCCACCAGATTATATATATATATATATATATATATATATATATATATATATACTTATATATGTATATATGTGTATATATATATATATATATATATATATATATATATAGTGTGTGTGCGTGTATGTATGCATATATAGCTATATGTATGTATATATATATATATATATATATATATATATATATATATATCATCTGGTGGAAGTTCCTCAGTTACTATTGGATGCCTTTGGTTTCAAGATTTTTAATTGGTGCATGTGGATACATTCTTTTTACTTTTATTTTTGGATATGCACTCATTTTTTCACTTTGGAATAATTTTTTCACATAATATTGGGTGTTATATGGAGTATTAGTATTGCATGAGATATATATGTATTGACTTTTCCCATAGAATTCTAGTTTGATTTGGCACTTTCCCACTCTCTTATTTGCTTCCCTATTGGACATTGGGACTGTCCATCAAATTAAATTACCAATAAGGAGTCTCAGAAGGAAGAAAGCGGCCAAGGGAATTTTCACCTATAGAATATGAATGGTGAGGCTGTGGTGACCTAGCATTTTTTTTGAAGGGAGAAATAAATACTATTAAAAATAAATTTTTTCTGAAGATTTTCTTTGGAGGACAAACTGACATAGCTATTATTTTGACTAATACAACTAAAATAAATAAATAAATAAATAAAAAATAAAAAGAAGGTTTACAAGAGAAATCTTAATGAGGAATTGAACCCTAATGCCGCATACACACGATCGGATTTTCCGACAACAAATGTTCGATGGGAGCTTGTTGTCGGAAATTCTGACAGTGTGTAGGCTCCATCGGACATTTTTTGTCGGAATTTCTGACAACAAAAATTTGAGAGCTGGATCTCAAATTTTCCGACAACAAAATCCGTTGTCAGAAATTCCGAGTGTGTGTACACAATTCCGACGCAAAAAATTCCACGCATGCTCTGAATCAAGTACAAGATGGAAGTGCTCGGTCTGGTAAAACTAGCGTTCATAATGGAGATAGCACAATCGTCACGCTGTAAATTTTGAAATCTTTCAATGCAGCGCATTCTCTTCCTCTTTATAATGCTAAAATAATGGAGTTGTTTGCAGCTGATATTCACACAGAGTTCTGACAAACTGATTTCTTTCTTATTTCTTGTGATCTCATGAATATTTTTTTTTCCCCAGATCTCCAGAAAATGTTTTTAATTTTTGTTTATAGTAATCTCCTTTTTTAAAAAAAATCAAGATCTCCTGTTTTTTATTTTTTTTCTAGTGATCTCCATAATATTTTATTTTTCGTTTTGTGTTTCAAGTTACCATAACACCATGATTATCTTGTATTTTTTAACCTCAAGGAGATTGGTTGGTGTTGGTGTCCCTTGTTAATTTTACATTGTCTTTTTGAAATGTACCTGCCTACTCACAAATGGTTCTTTTTTAATTATAACACATAGCCAATGATTTAAGAAAAAAAATATACATTTATTAGGGGTCATAACAAAAAAAAGGAAGGCTGGATAAGCTGGTGAAATTAGCGAAGCACATATCAACTATTTGACAGGCAAAATTGGGAGCCTGAGGAGTCCATTTAATAGGGAGCACAATCCGGTCCAGGACTCCGAGAGATCAGGAACAGCAGCAGATGACATATATGTCCCCAGGCTGTGGTCTTACAACAGCCTGTGTCTTTTGCCAGACCAGACTGAACCCAGGTCATCACTCTCTTGTCTTCCTTACATGCTTGCTTCCATGCTTGATTCCAGGCTATGGCTCTGGTGTTGGAATTGTGGCAGGAGGTGGAGGATGGTCCAACTCACACAGGTGGGTTTTGCTTGTGATTTTGCCCCTCAACCCCCTATTTGAGCCATATATATATCAGTTCCTCATAAAAGAGGCATTGGCCCACCTCCATTTCCTGCATTTTGTTGGCAGCCATGCAGGCATAGGCCTCCAGAAGACTGGTGGGGGTTGTGAGGGCCGCAGAAGCCTGCCGAATTAACCCAAGTGCTGACTCCTCCACGCTCCTCCCCTTCCTGGGCTTTTTTGTTGAAGGCAGAGGATAGGGACCTGGGATTCGGTCAGGCTACTGGGCCCGGCCACCTCCTGGCTGCCACTTACCCCCGCCACCTCCTGGCTGCCACTTTCCCCTGCCACCTCCTGGCTGCCACTTTCTACAGCCTTCTCCTGGCTGAGGATTTCCTGTGTATGAAAAAGGGACATCGTTTTAGTTTATTGATCATCAATCACACACAATTTTGAGAAATATGTTGAACAATGCTAAACCTGACTCAAGCTGGGCTCCTCCACATCTTCTTCCTGGGTGGAAGGCCCAGGTTGGACGTCGGAAGCCTCAGCTGGGGTGGAAGGAAGGAAGAGTGGAAGGAAGGGTTGAGAGTGATGGCCTGATTTCAGTCTGGTCTGACAGAAATCGCAGTCTGTCGTAGTACCACAGCCTGGGGACATAAATGTCATCTGCTGCTGCTCCTGATCTCTGGAAATCCTGGACCTTCTTGCGTTCCCTATTATATGTGCTCCTCAGGCCACCAATTTTGCACTTCAAATAGTTGATGTCTGCCTTGGGGATCTGCGGCTTCACAAATTCCAGCAATTTATCCAGTGTTGCCTTCCTCTTTAGTCAATTTGTATAAAAGGGGTGTTTTGTCTGCCACAGACAGGGCAGCACTCTGTACAAATCAATGAATTGGGGGGGAATCATGATCGTTGAATTGATCCATTTTGTCTGCAAGACACAACACAAGACAAACCCTAATGTCAGGCTAAACTCAGGGGTGTCTCCATGTGTGAAACTTTACCCCAAAAGGTAAGTATTCAGCTTTAATAAAGGGAAAAAATCACGTCTTCAGCTTGGAACTCTGCCAAAACAGACAATTGAACCACACTTCCAAGCAATGTTTCATATTCCTATTTCTTGCCTCAAATATCTGTGCTAAGTATTAGGGATGGGCCAAACGGACCCCTGTTCGGTTCGGACCAGAACTTCCGAACACCACGAATGTTCAGACCTGAACACCGAACCCCATTAAAGTCAATGGGACCCGAACGTTAAGTATCAAAAGTGCCCATTTTGAAGGCTTAAATGCAAGTAATTAGGCATACAATGGTTATAGGGATCCGGGTCCTGCCCTGGGAGACATGGATCAATAAAAAAAAGTTTGTGAAAAACGTCATTTTTAAATGAGCAGTGATTTTTTAATTTTTAAAGTGAAAGCCTAAAAATGAAAAATTCCTTCCAATATAGTGCCAGGGGGTTCCCCTTAGTCTAACTGTAAAGTGGCAGATCTGTACCATGTCTAGAATCTGCTGCAGCAATAATTGAATTTATAAAGCCAAAAAAAAGACATTTTTCCTGCAAGTTGCCTTTATTTTGCTCAGCAACAGCTGGGGAGCCAGTGTGTATGATGAGGCCACAATGTAGTGCACTGTGAACAAGAATAGAGATTTTTTGGATACATTCTGGTGTCACTTTGACTTTGGATAGAAGTAACAGGTGCGTTAAAATTGGTCTTTGTGTGTTGGTGGCGCCTTCCCACCATAACCCTATAGAGATGATCTTGATTAAAGTAAGAATGTGGGCGGCAGGGACTGTATTTTTTTTCCGCTGCAGAAGATGGGGCAGAGAAATTGGCTGGCTAGTCTACAGCTGGTGGTGTGCTGCTGGCAGATGAGCTGCTAGGACCTTGGACACCCTGTGCTATACCATCATCCCTGTCAGTGGAGGCTGCTGAAAGGTAATAACTTGGTATTGCAGGGGCAGACTGAAGTGGGTAAGGAGGAGGAGGGACAGATTTGTGCCCTTTTGTATGGCTTTTAGGTGCTCTTGCCAACGGGCTGAGTGGTTGGATGTTAAATGCCTTGTTTGGTATGTGGTACCCAAATGGTTAGTGTTTTTGCCACGTTTGATGTGCCTGTGACACAGTTTGCAGATAGCAACAGTGCAATCTGCTGCAGATGTGCTGAAAAAGGCCCAGACAGCTGAGGTGTGGGTAGTGGGCCGGGAGATAACAGCTGCAGAATGTGATGGAATAGGATGGCTGCTCTCTACTCTTTCTTAATGCCGATTTCCTTGGGGTTGTGCCGCCTCACCTTCAGTTTCCTCCTCTGCTCTATTTAACACCTAAGTCACATCAGTGACCTCATCATCATCATCATCTCCATCTCCTCCATCTTCATCATTACCACTGGAGACAACTTGGCAATACGCTATGGCTTGGGGAACATGAATGCCAATTTGTCTACCAGTGTTCCTCCCTCTCTCTAGGCTCATGTTCCTGTCATCCTCAACCTCAGAACCAGCATCTGAATCCAGTAATGGCTGGGCATCATCGAGGAGCAAGTGGCTAATGCTGTGGTCAAATAACTCAGCTTACTCCTCAATGGCTGATGTTAATGCTATGGCAGGAATAGATGTGGACAAGGAGGCAGGTTTATCCACTCTGGCAACTGCAGGGGACTGCACACTTGTCTCTGCTTGTGTGACAGAGGATGAGGAGGATGAGGAAGGTTTAGTAAACCTGTCCACCTCCTCCTCTGCATGCTGTGGCTGGATAGCACTGTCACGTACCTGGTAGGTTGTGAGCCTGAAGTGCAGGAAAAGACCTCCCTTACAGCTCCCACTCCCGTTCCCCTGGAATGGAGACAGAGGGCCAGGAGTGAAGAGTGGTATGGGTGCCTGGCAGGATCAACAGTTGCTGAAAGTCCTGTAGTGGTGGCACCCTCTGAGGAGTAGACTGAGGACGGAGACTGGAATGCAGGACTGGAACCAGGAACAACAGCAGGTGATAGCAGACTGGGAGCTGGACTGGAACACAGCAGAAGGTAGCCTGGAACGCCGGACTGGAACCAGGAACAACAGCAGGTAGTAGACTGGAACGCTGGACTGGAACACAGCAGAAGGTAGCCTGGAACGCCGGACTGGAACCAGGAACAACAGCAGGTGGTAGACTGGAACGCTGGACTGGAACACAGCAGAAGGTAGCCTGGAACGCCGGACTGGAACCAGGAACAACAGCAGGCAGTAGACTGGAACGCTGGACTGGAACCAGGAACAACAGCAGGTAGTAGACTGGAACGCTGGACTGGAACACCGCAGAAGATAGCCTGGAACGCTGGACTGGAACCAGGAACAACAGCAGGTAGTAGACTGGAACGCTGGACTGGAACACAGCAGAGATAGCCTGGAACGCTGGACTGGAACCAGGAACAACAGCAGGTAGTAGACTGGAACGCTGGACTGGACACGGCAGAAGATAGCCTGGAACGCTGGGCTGGAACACAGCAGAAGGTAGCCTGGAACGCTGGACTGGAGCCAGGAACAACAGCAGGTAATAGCAAACTGGAAGCTGGACTGGAACCAGGAACAACAGCAGGTAGCAGACTTGAAGCTGATGAACACAGCGGAGGGTCAACAAGCCGGTGGTCAGTAACGTTCGGACAGCAGAGGTACCAGGGGTAATACAGAGGGATGGTCAGGCAAGCCAAGAGAGTCTGGTGCAGGCAGATAGCAGGATCGTCAAACAGGAAGCCGGGTCGGATAACAGGAAACACAGATCAGATCAGGTAACACTCACAGAACGCTGTAGAGCAGACAGCAGGGATGGAGTGTGACAGGCAGGCTTAAATAGCCCGCCGGACACTAGCGGGAGTGCGCGCGCGCGTGCCTGTGCGTGACCGCACCCGTGAACGCGCGCGCATGCGCAATGGGACCCGTGGCCGGGTTCCCGTGCGCCTGGGACGCCGGTTACTGGCAGGATCTTCGTGACATTGCCCCCCCCCAAGGGGCAGCCTCCGGATGCCCCTTTGAAAAAATCTCTCTGGATGAGCTGTTTTAAAGGCTTGTAACAGGTCTTCAGCATGAATATTATCCTCTGGTTCCCAAGAATTCTCCTCTGGGCCAAACCCCTTCCATTTTATTAAGAATTGGTTTTGATTACCTCTTTTCCTGTGGTCCATGATAGCCTCCACCTCGAATTCCTCTTCCCCATCTACCAGGATTGGATCAGGAGGATCCGTACTTCGACCTGGAAATGGGTTAGTAATAGATGGTTTAAGCAGGGACACGTGAAAAACTGGATGTACTTTTAGTGAATCCGGAAGTTCGAGTTCATATGCAACTTCATTAATTCTCCGTTTAACAGGGAATGGTCCAAGAAATTTGGGACCCAACTTCTTGGAAGGGCAGGCCAACCTAAGGTTTATGGTGGACAACCATACCTGATCCCCAGGTGTAAGTAAGAGCTCACCTCGCCTCTTTTTATCGAAGGTCGCTTTGTTGTACTCCTGGGTTCTGGTCATGGTGTCCTGTAAAACTTGGTTGTTAGAGGTAAAGAAATCCAATTTCTCCTGGACTGCGGGTACCGTGCATTCTGGAAGAGAATTTGGTAAAAATGAGGGATGGAAACCATAATTCGCAAAAAACGGAGTTTGCTTGATAGCAGAGTGAATAGAATTGTTATAAGCGAATTCAGCCAATGGTAAAACAGCAATCCAATTATCTTGGGCAAAAGAAGAAAAACAGCGCAAATATTGTTCAAGAGTCTGGTTTGTTCTTTCTGTTTGCCCATTAGTCTGGGGGTGATAAGCCGATGAAAACGAGAGTTCAATGTCCAAGGTCTTACACAAAGCCCTCCAGAATCGAGAGGTAAATTGTACCCCTCGATCTGAAACGATGTTAATTGGTACCCCATGGAGCCTGACAACCTCTTTAATGAATGCTTGTGCTGTTTCTGTAGCTGAAGGGGTACCCTTCATTGGGACAAAGTGCGCCATCTTCGACAACCGGTCCACTATGACAAAGATTGAAGTGAAGCCCCCGGCCGGGGGTAGTTCTACAATAAAATCTATTGAGAGCATTTTCCAGGGTCTATCTGGGACAGGCAAGGGTTTTAGTAGACCCCATGCCCTTGTTTTGTGCCCTTTGTTCCTAAGGCAGGTGGTACAGGACTCTACAAACTCCTTACAATCTTTGCGCAGCTGAGGCCACCAGAAGGTGCGCTGAACCAAATCAGTGGTCTTAGCCACACTAAAATGCCCAGCCAGCGCATGATCGTGACAGAGCTCTAGTACTGGAACTCGTAGTGTTTCAGGTATAAAGATCCTATTCTCATGCCACAATAACCCATCCTTAACCTGGAGTTCTGTCTTAATGGAAGATTCTATATCTGCGGAGGCCTGTTTAATCTGGGAAAGCAGGTTTCCCTGAAGTAGAAGAAAGTTCCCTGGAGACAAAATGGTGTCTGGAGGGGAAATCTCTTGAGGTTTATGGAACATCCTAGACAGGGCGTCTGGTTTGGTATTCTTGGAGCCGGGACGGTAAGTGACATGGAAGGAGAACCTGGAGAAAAAGAGAGCCCACCTGGCCTGACGTGGTTTCAACCTCTTTGCAGACCTCAAATACTCCAGGTTCTTATGATCTGTAAAGATTAGAACTGGATGAGCGGCACCCTCCAACAGATAGCGCCACTCCTCCAATGCTGACTTGATTGCCAACAACTCTCTGTCACCTACATCATAATTTCTCTCTGCCGTGGATAATTTACGAGAAAAGAAAGCCACAGGATGCAGCAGGGCCTTGGTTCCCTGTCTTTGGGATAATACTGCTCCTACAGCAATTTCAGATGCATCCACTTCTAGAATAAATGGCAGAGAGGAATCTGGGTGCTTCAGTACAGAGGCGGAGGTAAAAAGGCCCTTGAGAGTCTCAAAAGCCTTTTGAGCCTCGGCCGACCAATGGAAGCGTGTACCCTGTTTGGTAAGCTGTGTGATGGGTGCAATGATAGCTGAGAACCCCTTAATAAATTTGCGGTAAAAATTAGCGAATCCAACGAATCGCTGGATTCCTTTCTTATCAGTCGGGACTGGCCAATCTAGAACAGCCGTGACCTTCTGGGGGTCCATTTTAATGCCCTTACTGGAGATGACCAACCCTAAAAATGGAATACTTTCCTGTTCGAATTCACATTTTTCAGCCTTTGCATACAGACCGTGTTGTCGAAGTCGGCCTAATACACTCCTGACGTGCCTGCGATGGGATTCAAGGGAACAAGAGAAAATCAATATGTCATCTAAATAGACAATGACAAACAGGTCTAAAAAGTCACGTAACACATCGTTAATAAAGTATTGAAATGTGGCAGGGGCATTACACAGGCCGAAAGGCATCACGAGGTATTCAAAATGCCCATAACGGGTACGAAAAGCGGTCTTCCATTCGTCACCATCCCTGATACGAACTAAATTGTAGGCCCCACGGAGGTCAAGTTTGGTGAATATGGTAGCCGTCCCCAGTCTCTGAAACAACTCTGGTACTAAGGGGAGAGGGTACCGATTCTTCACAGTAATCTTGTTTAGTTCGCGGTAATCCACGCACGGCCTGAGAGTTTTATCTTTTTTCTGCACGAAGAAGATGCCTGCACCTGCGGGGGACGTGGATGGACGAATGAAGCCTCTTTTGAGGTTTTCATCAATGTATTCCTTCAATGCCCCTTGCTCCACTTCAGTCAGGGGGAATATTCTTCCAAAAGGAATTTCAGCACCAGGAAGCAACTCAATGGGACAGTCATAGGCCCGGTGAGGGGGTAACACCTCTGCCCTCTGTTTACTAAATACGTCCAGGAAATCATGATAGGCAGAAGGAATGGATTGAAGCAGACTAGGATCTGTATCTAGGCATAACAGAGTAGAGTTCTCCTGGATGTTCTGGGTTCTGCAAAACTGTTGGCAGAAAGTAGAGGAAAAGGTCACCTCACCCGTGATCCAGTTTATGTCCGGATTGTGGGCCTGTAACCATGGCAAGCCAAGTATTATGGGGAACAGAGGTGAAGCGATAATGTCCAGGCGCAGCTGTTCCTGATGCATGTTGGAAATGAGAACAGGTATTGGCATAGTCTCCTGGGTGACAGGTCCAGACTTGATAGCGGTTCCATCAGCTAGATGGATAGAAAGTCCATGAGCTTTAGGTGACAAGGGTATTTGGTGTTGGATGGCAAAACGAGAATCCATGAAACAGCTGCAAGCTCCTGAATCAATAATGGCGGTGACTTGTAGATCCTTCCCTGGAAGCTGTAGCAGAAGAGGCAGAGCAAGGTGAGTGGTATTTTTAACCAGGGATGTTACATAGTCAGTAGATAGGGATAAACACTTACGGATCTTGAGAGGACAGTTCCTGACGTAGTGCCTGGGTTCCCCACAATACAGGCACAAGTTATTTGCACGACGACGTTGTCGTTCCTCTGGGGTGAGCGAAGGTCGCAAGACACCCAGTTGCATTGGCTCAGGTAAGTTAAGCGTGGAGGTAGGTGGTGTTGATGATGGGTGATGTGGAACCTTAGGGGTAACCCAAGTGGGACGAGAAGACCCCATAGCTCTCTCCGACCTGCGTTCTCGTAGGCGTCGATCGATCTGGATAGCTAGATCGATTAAAGCATTTAAAGTCTGTGGTGTACCCACCCTGGCCAGTTCATCCTTCAGAGGATCAGAAAGTCCCAACCGAAATTGATAACGGAGAGCCGCATCGTTCCAGTTAGTATCCGCACTCCACTTCCTGAATTCAGCCACATAATCCTCTGCTGCTCTGCGACCTTGTTGCAGGGTGTGTAGAGCCGCTTCTGCAGTTACAGATAGCTGGGGGTCATCATATAGCTGGCCTAGTGCGGCAAAGAAAGTGGAGAGGTTGGTCAGAGATATGTCTTTTTGCTCTAGGAGGCGATGGGCCCAGGTTTGGGGGTCACCAGAGAGCAGAGAAATCACATAGCCCACCTTTGTAGCCTCCAGGGAAAAGGTACGTGGCTGAAGAGCAAAAAATAGTTCGCAAGAATTGCGGAAGGCTCTGAACTTATGGCGATTTCCAAAGAAACGTTCAGGTGTGGGAACCTTAGGTTCCGGAGGGAGCATTACCACCGTTGAGGAAGGCCCAACTGAAGGAGCGGGAGCAGAGGAAGCTCCCTGGGCCCCAATGGGATTAGACAGGGTTAACACTCGTTCCTCCAGTCTGGTGTATCCTTGCTGCAGACTTTTGACTGCTTCAGTCAATCCTGCCAGGTGTGCACAGAGTTCCTCCATGGGAGATGTTCCCTGCTCAGGCTCAGACATGGCTGTCTGCTACTGTCACGTACCTGGTAGGTTGTGAGCCTGAAGTGCAGGAAAAGACCTCCCTTACAGCTCCCACTCCCGTTCCCCTGGAATGGAGACAGAGGGCCAGGAGTGAAGAGTGGTATGGGTGCCTGGCAGGATCAACAGTTGCTGAAAGTCCTGTAGTGGTGGCACCCTCTGAGGAGTAGACTGAGGACGGAGACTGGAATGCAGGACTGGAACCAGGAACAACAGCAGGTGATAGCAGACTGGGAGCTGGACTGGAACACAGCAGAAGGTAGCCTGGAACGCCGGACTGGAACCAGGAACAACAGCAGGTAGTAGACTGGAACGCTGGACTGGAACACAGCAGAAGGTAGCCTGGAACGCCGGACTGGAACCAGGAACAACAGCAGGTGGTAGACTGGAACGCTGGACTGGAACACAGCAGAAGGTAGCCTGGAACGCCGGACTGGAACCAGGAACAACAGCAGGCAGTAGACTGGAACGCTGGACTGGAACCAGGAACAACAGCAGGTAGTAGACTGGAACGCTGGACTGGAACACCGCAGAAGATAGCCTGGAACGCTGGACTGGAACCAGGAACAACAGCAGGTAGTAGACTGGAACGCTGGACTGGAACACAGCAGAGATAGCCTGGAACGCTGGACTGGAACCAGGAACAACAGCAGGTAGTAGACTGGAACGCTGGACTGGACACGGCAGAAGATAGCCTGGAACGCTGGGCTGGAACACAGCAGAAGGTAGCCTGGAACGCTGGACTGGAGCCAGGAACAACAGCAGGTAATAGCAAACTGGAAGCTGGACTGGAACCAGGAACAACAGCAGGTAGCAGACTTGAAGCTGATGAACACAGCGGAGGGTCAACAAGCCGGTGGTCAGTAATGTTCGGACAGCAGAGGTACCAGGGGTAATACAGAGGGATGGTCAGGCAAGCCAAGAGAGTCTGGTGCAGGCAGATAGCAGGATCGTCAAACAGGAAGCCGGGTCGGATAACAGGAAACACAGATCAGATCAGGTAACACTCACAGAACGCTGTAGAGCAGACAGCAGGGATGGAGTGTGACAGGCAGGCTTAAATAGCCCGCCGGACACTAGCGGGAGTGCGCGCGCGCGTGCCTGTGCGTGACCGCACCCGTGAACGCGCGCGCATGCGCAATGGGACCCGTGGCCGGGTTCCCGTGCGCCTGGGACGCCGGTTACTGGCAGGATCTTCGTGACAAGCACAGGCAAACCCACTAAACAGAGGAAATGATGCCCTGCCTGAGGACTGACCACCACGTCCACCTTTGCCTGTAGACACATTTGTTGCTGGCCCCCTTACAGTGCCAAGGGAATGTCTGCCTCTCCTTGTTGTTCTCCCAGACATTATTGGGAAGGAGGGGGCAGTGTTTATAAGCAAATGTAAAGGAGAAGTTGAAATCTGTACGTAGATGCACTTTAATCAATGTAAAGAGGTGTTTGGTGCCCTTTAATTTGAGTACTCACACTACACAGACACACTCCACGGATACAATATAATATAGTGCAATATAATGTGCCAACCTTACAGTGATGCACAGAACTATATGGCGTTAAACTGGCAGTAACGCACGCAAAATGATATGGCGTTAAACTGGCAGTAACGCACGCAAAACTATATGCCGTTAAACTGGCAGTAACACACGCAAAACTATATGGCGTTAAACTGGCAGTAACGCACAAAACTATAAGGCGTTAAACTTGTAGTAACGCACGCAATATAATATGGCGTTAAACTGGCAGTAACGCACGCAAAACTATATGGCGTTAAACTGGCAG